>NC_068403.1:24484815-24762315 GCF_023724105.1 Carassius gibelio | reverse complement strand
TTATTATTACCACAACAAAAACGCATGCAGTGAGGTTTTTCTTCATTCGATAAATAAAAACAACAACATTAAAGCATGAAAGTTATAGTTTGGCTTAATAATACTTTTATTAAAATATTTAATTACATATTCATTTCTTTTATTAAAATGCCAAAGTATAGTTCACCATAATGCTTTAATTATACTTACTTTTATTTCCTCAATTCATACTGAATACCTTGTTACTATGATGAATGCATTTTAATTTCTGATTTTTATTTTTTATATATTTTGGAGTGCATAAAGTCAAAACTGACAGGGTGATACAACAGTCAGAATATTATAATGAACAAAAAAGCCTCATTAAAAGGATCAAATTCCTGAAAGAAAACCGTATTGAACAGATATAAATAACTAAGTAATTTGGTTATGCTGATAATTAATAAATGAAATACGGACGGTACAGCCAATCAAAGTCATCTGGTGCTACATTCAGCATCATCTGATCTTCTTACGGCAAGGAAAAATTGTTTTTTTTGTTGTTAAATGTCAAGTAGTGCATCTAATAATTAATTAATAATGAATCATGCTATTAAAACACATAGAAAGATTAATAGATAAGGGATTTAGTATCATATTTTGTATTTAGTATTATATAACAAATACAGTATGCTGCTTAATTATTCATTTAATAATTTAAAAACAGTCAGTGTGGCCAAACAGTCATTTGTGCTGCAACAAATCAGATCATTTTAATGTTTTATATATTTTAATATATATATTTTTTTATTAAATCTTTTAATGTAAATACTCATGTTTTCCAGCTTTAAAGAAAATATTTCATTACTTTATACTCGAGGGTTACAATGCATTGCATTTTTAGAACTTATTTTAAAAACGGCATAAATGTTTTTCAAAACGATATAAAATCATCATAAATACAAAGAGCAGATCTCTAAGAATTGGCACATTAAACTGATTTTAAGGGAGTAAGCACTGAATACAGTATGTCTCAGGATATATATATATATATATTTTTTTTTTAAAAAGATTCAAAAGCTGTGCTCTCTCTGGGGCGGTACTTTTTCAAAAGGGTCACCTTTGTACATAAAGTGTACGTATTGGTACCTTAAAGGTACATTTTAGTAATCAAAAGTGTACTTTTTGAAAAAAGGTACCACCCCAGTGACAGAATTTGTACATTATGAGAATGTAAAAGATCTAGATATTGTTTACAATGAAATGGGCATTGTATGTACTGTACAGTTTATTGCACACACAATATTACAACCTCCTTTCAGCCACAAGGTGCAAGTACAGCAGCATTCAAGACTCTAAACACATGCAAGGTTACAAGCTTCCAAGGCTCTCGTTGACGTATCTGCAGCAGATGAGGGCCGTCTGTGTGCCGCTCTCACCAGCCCACCCGTCTGACAAACGGCACCTCGCTGATCCGCGAGAGCTAGCGTCAGGGAGCCCTCGCGAATCGCTGAGACTCGGCCCTAGTCAAGACGTCAGAAACACCATCGCCATCATTCACAGCCAACTCAGCCCAGACTCAAACAGAACAGATGGAGGTTCACAGAACATACAATGCATACATTTACCCACCTGGGAAACATGCTGTACCCAAACGCTCTTCGCATAGAAGAAGAGGAAAATCTCAAATTAGAGCTCATTAATGTCTCAATTGCTTTCCTAGATAGAGGTGGAATTAAATGGAGAGCAAATGGAGACTTTCAATGATGTTTCCTACTTCACATATTTTTATTTTGAGATTATTGTTGTCATATCTATTAAATAAATAAAAAGAAAATAACAAATGCAACTCAATTGCAACACATACAGTTGAAATCAAAATTACTCAACCCATCTGCAGTACTTTACACATACAAGCTTTTCTGAAGATCCAGGATAAAATCAAAATTGCATCTATAACAGTTAATTGGCATATTAAAAGTGATAGTCAATATATAATGTTATATTTTTCAGTTACAAAATTTTAATAACAGAGCTATATCATAAGTATTCAACCCTTCTTCAACATTGCTGTTTTTAAGTGGCTTATTTGCATGGTGGGGAATAAAATGGTCACACAAATAAGACTAGAACCTATTAAAAACTAGCTTGAGCTGTTACACACACACACACACACACACACACACACACACACACACACACACACACACACACTTAACCCATGCAGCATGTGCTGAAGTTGAGGAGCAAAATGGCAAAGTCAACAGGGAGCTCACAAAAGCTATAGAGAAGCAATAGAGAATAAATAATTGTATTACTTTAGAAAGATTAAGGCTATATGAAGATTTCCAAGACATTGAAGGTTCCTAGAGACACAGCTATCCGCCTTATTCCTTAGCTTAAAGTGTGTTTTACCAGAAAACCTTTGAGGGTGTTGAAGATAAAGTCCAATATCATAAAATGTTTAATCAGAGCAACTGAGAAAAACCTGCAATGTAGAGCCAAAGACTTGCAAGATGACCCGATGAAAGGAGGAACACCATTTCAAAGCAGCGTGTAAGAAGATCACTAGACAAGTATGGCCTTTATGTTGAGACATCTTGTAGAATATCACTCTTGATCAAGAAGAACAAAAGGCCAACCTAAACTTGAAAAAATACATTTGTGTAGACCTGTAGAGCTCTGGAGGAATGTTATATGGAGTGATGTGACCAAACTGGAACTTTTTGGACCCATGGATCAGCAGTATGTCTGCTGCAAAAAAGGCAAAGCTCATAAGCAGAAGAACACCATCTCCATCACCAAACTTGGAGGTGGATCAGTCCTGTTATGGGGTTTCTTTACTGTAGAAGGAAGTGGAAATCATGACTGTATGAAGGACATCATGGATTCATTGAAGTGTCAGGCCATTTTGACAAGAATTGTGATGCCTTTGGTGCAAAAACTGAAGCTGATGATCAATGGACTTTCCTGCGGGACAATCATCCCAAAGTTCACATCCAAATCTACTACTACTGCTTGGTTCAGAGATCAGTCATAGAATGTACTTGAGTGACCTGTTCAGTCTCCAGGCTTAATTCTCATTTCAAATATCTGGTTAAATTTAAAGAAAGCAGTGGCAATGTGAAAACCAAAGATTATAAAGCTTCTAAACACTTACAGACAGCGTTTATTGGTGATTTTAAAGAATAAAAGATTCTGCACAAAGGGGGTTGAATAATTTTGAACATGAATGTTTAGAGCCAATTTGAATTTTATCATGATTCATCAATGTTCCATTCTCAGATTCACTCAAAAGTTATTAACAAACTTGCTCTAATACTTTACTGATGCCTTTGTTGAATTTATTTCATAAAATGTTGTTCTCCACAGGAAAATGTCTTGCAGGTTAAGGGGGTTGAATAATTTTGATTGCAACTGTACATTTACTTCACACTTAACCTGTTAACTGTTACTCACATTTTTGAACATAGACTTGAAAGAGCATGATCCAAACCTAAATTTTTATAATTCATGACAGAATGGTAATGCAATGTTTAATTTTAAAATGGGTTTCAAAGGATGTATGACGGGGTGACAGGTAACAGGTTAAACTATGATTAGCATGTTTTTGATTTATTTAAAAAAAAATATATAGATTTTTTTCTTTGAGAGAAATGAAGTGATACAACTGCCTTGTTGTTATAATAAACTTGTAAATAATACGATTTAAGAAAAAATATATAGTTTGGCATAGTCTTTTAATATTATTTTATAGGGAAAAAATAAGCAAATACTGCTTGTTATTATTACTTATATATTTATTTATTTGGCTGCCAAATTAAAAGTCAAATTGTTAAGAAAAAAAAATGCTGTAAACCTTCATGAAGGTGTCTCAAGGTCAGTAATTCTATTAAAATGTCAGATAAACTGATTTATAATAATAAGTCAAGGTCAGTTGTGGTTATAAAATGTTGCGCAGTCTCTCAAATTTATAAATTAATATGTTTGTTTACACTGGTTTTTCACATGACCCTAGCACAAATCTTATTGGATGGCCAGTGTTTTCGCTTTGTGAAACTGCAAGGATTTGTTGGACTGGTTTGGTGTGTGCGAATGTTTGCAGTCTATGTGGAAGCATCCACAAAATGGCAAAATGTGTTTTAAATTAGATTTATATAACTCTTATATCTCATTAACCCCTGGTGTGCTATGAAAGAGCAATTTTTCCACTGTGCATTATAGTACGCTGAAAACATAAAACTCCAAGAAACATTAATAGACAGCAGGTATACTATATTTTATCCTACTGAAATTACTTTAATTAACCTCAAGAGTTGTGGGTTTAGATTGCACAGAAAAAGAGAAGGAAATAAAAATCATAATTATTAAGTGGGAGGAGCAGGGAAAAAAAGGTTTGTAAGGCATGGATAAAGACAGAAAGGAAGGATTGGAGAAGAGAGAGAATGGAAAAGTTGTAGGTAAGAGGATATAAATATCGTCATGTGGTCTGGAGGTAATGATGTCACAATAGTGAGTGTTATCAGCACTCGTGCAGGTTCTCTGGTCGCAGGGTTTGTCCTTTTCACTGCTGTAAAGACGACAGCTTTGCCCTCAGCCCTGATAACAAGCCACAAATAAAGATGACACATGTGACCACACCCATGGTTACAAGACCACAGGACGGATATCTCCTCCTGGACCTGTCTGTTATCTTTAGGGTAGCTCTCTCCTTACACTGTGGATATTTAATTCTCACATTTAAGTAGAAGGGATCTAATATGGATCATTAGTTCACGACCTGTCTGTAACAATTACAACAAACAACTTATTCACCAAGTAATAATATTTACTAGCCTAACTGTCAGCAGTTTAGAGTTTTAGCATCTTGTGCTTCAATATAGAATTGAACTGATTCACAATCACAGTGTGCATACGTTGACAATTATAATGGTTTCAATCAGATTTAAAGGGAGAGCATCAGGATGGACAATTTTGTTTATAGTCGCAGTATAAGCAGTGAAGGAAGGAGAGTGCTGGACTTTCAGGTTTGCCCTGCCACTCACTTGAAGAAATTTTGTGAACACACATTTTCTGCAATGTCACGCGTCAAGTCATGCTTCTGTGCAACTCACAAATCGCAACTTCATTGTGCTGTTACCCCTTTCAAGCCAAATTTCACAATAGAATAAAATATGAATAGAATTATTTATTTATTTCAATGAATGTAATTGATTAGATATAATATTTAGGCTATAATATTATAAATCTGGTTGTTTTGTATTGGTGATGTAATTTGTAAATGATATGTGTGTGTAGCCCGTGAGACTTGCACTTGGATCATAGTGCGACCCAGTGAAAAAAAAGGTTGGGAACTACTTTCATCGATGCATTTATACTATCTTTCTGGGCCTTGAATGTGTAATTTGCTACACAATTATTATTTTTTTTTAATAAAATTTAAAAAAGTTATTTTTACCAATGTTAAAAAGTAGGAATATCTAATATAGAATGTAGAATATCTAAAAATACTTCTAACAACATTTGTTTTGTTGATCTTATCTTTTGTTGAAGTATTCCTTCAAACTTGTCCAAATGTCCCAGCTTTTCAAAAGGGGTCATCTGAACAATTTAAAGTTCAACAATAATGTGTTCACATTGCAATACTTTTTGTGAGAAGAGGCAAAAGTTTATGCCGGAGGATGCTACGTTTTTGAGGGGAATGCAATCCTTTTGCAAGAGAATGCAAATGTTTTGTGAGAAAACATGTAAAAAAAAAAAAAAAAAAAAAAGCTAATGATTTTCTAGAGAGTACAACATTTGAGGACCATGATTCTTTTATGAGAGAATGTAAGTGTTTTGTGAGAAAATACAAAGTTTCATAAGGGAATTAAATACTTTTGCGGGAGATTGAAAATGTTTTGCAAGAAAACAAGTTTCTTGGGACAACACAAATTTTTTGTGAGAAAATGCAAATATTTTGAAAGAAACAGGAAAGTTTGATTAGGGAATGCAATAATGCAATACCAAAACAATGCAAATGCTTAGCAAGAAAACGCGAAGTTTCTTGGGGGAATGTAAATGTTTGGTACGACTGCAAAGTTTCTAAGGGGAACGCAATACTTTTGTGAGAGAACTGTCCCTGACAAAAGTTTTACGAGCAAATGCAAAGTTTCTCTGGCGAATGCAAAAGCATTCATTGAAGTATAATTTTTGCTACGATCTCATAAAATGTCACAACGTTAACTAAGAATTAAAGAGATTATTTTAGAGTTTATTTTCCAAATGTCATACATGTAAAATATTTTTTCCACTGAACAATTAGTAGGCTATAGCCTAGAGGGGGTCCATGAGATCCAAAAGACTCATCAATCTTGATATTGAACTGACTGGAAAAGACACTGTAACGTAAATGTAACATTTCTGGATTTATCACACCAATCTGGAGAACAGCTTGCATTTAAATGTGCTGCTGTTTGATGTTTGTTTTGTTTTATGCTGTATGTCTGTACACAATATCCTGTATGTATAAACCCATCCATCATGGCCTAACAGCTCAGAGCCACAATCCCATTTTGGACCACCTGAGTGAAATAAACATGACATACGTGTCGCTTTTTGCGCCACAGCCAGATAACGGATTAAGTGGGATTTACATAGACAAAAAAGGGCCATTACTTTACAGGTCTTTAAGAGGACATGCCTATTGATTGGCAACGTGAACCAGACATATACGACTCCAAGCAGCTGTGCATTTAGTCCTTGAATTTGTTGGTTGGGTCTCGTGTTGAGATTCTCATAATGCTTCCAACAAAAGCCCGAAGTCAATAATGTAGCTGTCTGAACACATAGATGCAGCCAGTAAGCCGCTCCATAGACAGAGCGACCGCTTTCCCTCATCTCATGTTTCTCGGCTCTCTCTCATCCTTCTCGAAAGGTCTCAACAGATGCCTGAGGTCCATAAACTCTCTGCATTCTCTGAAGCATCTGGGATCTGCTTCTCTGTCAAGGCAAGTTACGGGACAATAACCTCAGCCACATTTCTCAGGGTAAAAATGTGTTTTTAAAAGCAGAGTTTGAATACATTCGGCACAAAACAGCAGAGAGCCAGGAATCAGCCTAGCGGCAAACACAAGCACTCGGCTCCTCACACTGTGAAAGGGTTACATCCGCATCTCGCGCTGAAAGAAGACACTCAACATACACACGGAGAAGAACAAATCCTGTTGAGCCAAGCTGAGCTGAGATACCCTACATACTAGCAGCCCTTCCAGGCACAATTAGGATTTTACGGAAGGGAGAAATCCACATTCCTGCACACACAGAACACCGTCCAGTTATTTTCTCTTTCCTTCTCCCTCTTTCTTTCTTACTTGGGAATTTGCGCGAAACAGAGAAAGTCTTGGGAATCAAATTAAGAGCTCTTTTTTTTGGCAGGGAAAGGGTGTCTGAGGGTTATCGAGGAAAGTGTACACTTACGTTCACTCGCAATTGATTTCTTCACATTATAGTTGTGTGAAAAAGAAGCATTCCGGTGATTGAGTTTTGCTGTACCATTTCTAACAATACAGACCCAGTTTGCAGACAGAAAGCACTATACATAACACTATAGTAGTTCTAGTACTTTGTTCTTGGTTTAGGGGCTTTCTAATGCAGCGTCTTCACCGCAGGAACTTTAGCCAGGAACTAGGGACTTTGGCCTGGTACTTGGTGTGATTCCACCGCAGGAACCAGGATCTAAATAAAGTTCCGGGTAAAAAAAATGCCCCTCAGTAAAGTCCCTGCTGGCGAGGTGGTACTTTTTCAAAGTTCCGGAACTTTTGGGGGTGGGACTTGAGCGCTAAACATCCTGATTGGTTGAGTTCACGCAGCATTGGTTGAGTTCAATCACCATTTATTCGGATCATTTTCAAAATATTACTGTTATTGTGTCATGAAATGTAATTTTAAAAGTATTTCAGGTGAGAATGTAGGTGTTTAAAACTCAAATCTGTGGTTTATTTATAAAAGACAGCGCCTATTTAAAAATGTGTTTCGCCGATCTCGGAGACGAGAGCTCCACACGATCAGCGATCAGCTGAGTCCTGCAGTAGCCATGGTCAGGTGACTGAAGTTATCAAGTACGCTGCTGTTTGCAGATTTACCGGATTTGCGTCATCGCCCACTTCAAATAAAAGCCTGTTACCTTCTGCAGTTCAGGCAAATAAAGGCCCTGGCTTTTATTTGAGGAATTATGGTATAGATTTTCCTGTGTAATATAAAGAAGTATCCCTATAAAAGGATACAGCAGACTTCCAGAAGCTCAGCCACTTAATTAGAACTTGATTAGTTATACAATGGCAAGAAAATTAACTGAATCGAAAATATAAGGTGTGACAGTTAGCTGTCAATGTGCGGTTCATTTAAACTACTTTTTTTTTATTTTCTTCTTTAGAAATGTTGATCTTATTGTACAGAATGACATCATATTCATTGGGAATCCTGATAATAATGTCATTTCCCGCAAAATGTCATTACAGACATGCCTTTTATAGTTGAC
Source organism: Carassius gibelio (assembly GCF_023724105.1). NCBI lineage: Eukaryota > Metazoa > Chordata > Actinopteri > Cypriniformes > Cyprinidae > Carassius > Carassius gibelio. Next base: position 24,753,839 of record NC_068403.1, on the reverse strand, counting down.
CAATAAGATAAAGTGATAATGAGGAAAAGGCACAAAACTGATTATTAACGCAATATTGCAAAGGAAACACATTTTGTATGTTTTGTGGGGTGAAAAAATACCTGCAATATTTCTAATAAAATGCTTCTCAAGTCAGAAAAACCAAGGAACACAACAGTAATGACAACAGCCATTAATATGGAAATACTGAAAATAAAATGTACCCCTTTTTTAATTGTGCAATAAAATGAAATCAAGAATTATGATTTTAAACTTTAACAGTTTTGGTCTTTATTTACGGTATTTATCTACAGTAGTATAAGTCAATAATAATATTTTTTGACAGGGACATCAAATTATAGTGAATAACTAAAAATGCATCACAAACGGCATTTTATCTCTTACATTATTCCATTACAGTGACTGAACAAATGATATTAACCTGTAGACATTTCAAGTTCTACATGGCTACAAGTGTCTGCTGTCCTTAAAAACACAATGTACCAGATCATTAAAGAAAGCTGATCTAATTTACCTCACAGATTCATGTAACTGCAGAGAGAGCGAGAGACTGGGAGTGTCAGGAATCCTTTATTAAGTCTCAAGATGCAGTCATTAAGATTACAGTCGAACCGTGATTCTCAAACATCATGTACTGTATTTTCTAAATATGCTAATCTATGGAGAATTATGGGTATTCTGCAACCAAGCCAAGTCCTCCAAACACAAACAGACACAGACACACACACACACAGCTAAAGTGCAACACTATATTAAAGTAGTCAGTTAGGCGACAGTTGAAGCAACAGTTTGAGCGAAGCAGACACTGGAACGCTTACTGAGATTGACTCTGGCCTTTTAGCTGTCAGCACAAAAGGGCTGAGCCCTCACGAACATATTATTACTGTCACTAAAGATTCCCTGAATGAATAGAAAAGGTTAACACCATCTCTACCATGTGAACAGCTTAACCATGACCTGCAGTTAAACCACAAATGTGTTTATCAAACTATGATCAGAGTCTAAATCTATGAACATGCTAGAAACTGATTTTAATGGAAAATTTATATTAATGAACAATTCAATTCCTGACTCCTGATTGGTCAATACATCCTTCCAAGTGCAAAAACTTAACGCACCGTTTTTATCATGCAGTATGGATTTTATACAAGTGAAGCCGTGCACTATCGTGAATATAATCACATATATATTTTCCTCATGCATGATAAATATGAACAAAAGAGAAAAAAAAAATGGAGCAACAGTTGGCGAACGCTTTAGAAGACAATACAATAGTAGATAAATAAAAGAAAAAGAAAACATCCAGCCGGATAAGGCAAATGCACAAGGAAGTAAGTTGACTTATGCCCACTTGTGTTCTTTTCACAGACAAAATGTCCACATGGTGTTCCAAGTCCTTGTGTATTGTGGGGGAGAGAAGCGGTGAAAAACCTCAGTCACTTCAGGGTAATGCAAATGACTTTAATATGTTAAGAAGATTAAAGTGGATAAATGTCTAGATACATTTTTTTGAAAAGCCACATAAACCTCTAGTGTTTTTATTTTGCGAGGGGAGGGCTGAATATTCGCGAGTCAGTTGGGGATGATCAACACAAAAACCCTTCCGAAACGTGATGCCATTGGCTGAGGAAAATTGGGCTTATTCGAGATTTTGCATTTTAAGCTTCTTGGATGTAAGACCGTCCCACTTCTTTCTTATTATTTTTAAACACCAACCCTTAGGACAACAAAAAGCTACCGGCAGACATAGGTCACAATCTGCTATCTCCTGCACGCTCTCTTCTTGAATTAGGCTTGGTTGTCTTCTTCAGCTTTTGTCAAAGTGGCTTTAAAGATGGTGAGCTCTGAACTACTTTTGTGGTCTTCCACCTGCATCAGCTATACGAGAGTTTCTCACGATATAGTTAAATCAAGATTTTATAGGCGAGCTTTCTTGGTGATGCAATGAACGCAACTTATTTTTTGAGAAAGAAATCTGAACACGAAATGACAGCCGGCTGCAGCAACTGGCCAAAGTTCGCTAGAACACTGCTTAAAAATGTACAGATGCCGTAGCAAAAATATGCGAGTGTGAAAAATGAAAGAGAAATGGAACAAAATAACATAAAAGGATTAAGAAATGATTTGCATAAGATTTCCGTTACTTCCAAAGCGCAGGATCAGAGACATGACAGGGACGTGATGACGGCTGAGTCTTATCGTCAAACACATTCTCTTCAAGGCACAAAGCTAGTCAAGATCAATCACAGTTAATTTCACAATTAAAGATATAACCATCAAGAGAATCTCTCCAGCTTGCTTCTGGGATCCAAAATCTGAAGCATATGAACATATTTGTTTCATTCACATACCCTTCTCTTTTCTTATAATGAACACGAGGTGATATCACGACAATCTGAAACATAAGTGAGTTATGTTCAAGTGTGATATGTGCCATGCGCTTACTAGTATATTTGCTCTGATCAAAAAAACAATATCTAACCAGCTGGGTGGCTGCCAATGAAAATCATATTCAGCTCGTAATGACCACAAAACAACATCAACAACACCAACAACAACAACATGCCCAGCAGGTACTAAAGAAGCTGAAGAACAAGAGAAAATATAGGAAATTGGAAAGAAAGAAAGACAGAGAAAAAGAAAAACAGAAAGAAATAAAGACAAAAAGGACAAGGAAAGGAATAAAGAAATTGGAAGGGAAAGAAGGAAGGAAGAAAAGAAGTGGAACAGAAGTAGGAACAAAGTAAGTGAAAGCATGATAGAAATAAAGTGAAATGTAAGTAGGCATAGTAGAACTTAAAGAAATGAAGGAAATTGAAAGAGAGTAAAATAAGAAATGAGGAAAACTGAATAGAAATAAGAGAGGAAGGAAGGAAGGAAGGAAGGAGAGAGAGAGAGAGAGAGAGAGAGAAGTGGAAAAAAGAAAGTGTAAAAGAAGATAGAAATAAAATAAAATGGAAGTCCGGAAGAAAAAATGGAATTGAAGTTGGAAAGAATGCAGTTGAAAGAAACAGGAAAAGAAGTAATGAAGAAAGTGTAATGGAAATATTGAGAAGGAAGGAAGGCAGCAGTCAAGTGGAAAGGAAGTGGAAATTAAGAAGTGGAAAGAAAGTGTAAAACAAAATTAAATAGTACGGTAATAAAAATGGAATTGAAGTTGAAAGTTGAAGGAATACAGTTGAAAAAATGGGAAAAGGAGGTATGAAGAAAGTGTAATGGAAATATTGAGAAGGAAGGAAGGATGGAAGGAAGGGAAAATAAATTAAGAAAGTGGATTGGAAGTGAAAAGGAAGTAAGTGGATAGGAAGAAAGTATGTAAGGAAGGAAGGGAACAAATGCAATGGAAGTAGGAAAGGAAGAAGTGGAAAGCAAGATAGGACGGAAGGACTAAAGGAAGCAAGGAAAGAAGAATGAAGGAATGTAGAAAGTGGAGTGGAAGTAGAAAAGGTAAGAATTAAGTAAAAAGGAACAACATGGAAAAGAAGAAAGGAAGAAAGTGGAAAGGAAGGAACAAGCTCCAATGAGACTTTTTTTTTGCAGATTTATTATATAAAGCTACACCCACACACACACACACACAAATCTTTGTAATATTGTATCTTTTGCACTTTAGGTTTCATTCATTTAATTAATGAGTTAAATTTATTTAAAAGTAAACATTTCCTAAACACTTTGAAACAAGGGCCACACTCTGATCTGAATACTGATGAGAATAATCACTGATTCCAGAAACAAAGCAGTTGTGCAGTGCACGAGCCCCATGCGTTTGAGTTCCAGTTCAGTCTGCATCATGCATCATGCCCCATTTCTTCATTTCACTCCATTCTAGTTGCATTGAGTAAAAAGGACATACAACACAAATGTTTGTTAAATCAAATTTCAGAAGTTGCGAAAGTTTGATAGAAAGATGCAAGTGACTTTGAAATGAATGAGGTCTCACAGAAAAGAAGATTACACGCGGCTCATTAAATACACACTGTCCCTTCTTTCTCACAGTTCCCACAGAACCAAGGATCTGCCAAGCCTCTCGTGTTTATCTGTGGAAACAATATTTGCCAAGAGAAAAGGGGGACGGCGGGAAGAGAGTAAAAGTTTGTAGAAGGCCCCGGGGCTCTTTTAGGACCAGGTGAATCAGTGGGCCGGGCCAGACACACAGGGAGGGGGTGGCGAATCTTCAAAAACACATGCATTTAATTCCTGTAAAATGAATGCAAATCCTAAACTTTGGAGTTCTGAGGGAAGAGTAGTTTTTGAAGAGCTCAGAAGTTTTAAACTCGCTCGCCGATGATCATTAAGCAAGGTAACAGCACATCGGTTAGCACGCATCGTCCAGCACGCTAATGCGGGTGCGACTTCAGCTCACGTCATTTCCCGATCCATCTTCCTCGCACCATTTCCTGTCCTCTCTAAGCGAAAGTGACAAGAAGGCCCTGAATCCGAAAAGGCAACATGACTTCAACCTTTTGTTGAAAAGGCACAGCATGCAGGGCATCAAATGCACTGTAACGGCATGTCACAGTCTTTGCACCTAAGCGAACGAGACACCCACTCAAACAGACACCCGGCAACATCAGCCTGCAACAATATCAGCTCACAATTCACATTAAAAGATGGCATTACATATTTGTGGCAGGCTTGCCTTTACACGCAGAACTCCTCAAATGGGATTGGGCAGATCCCTCTAAACAGCTTGCAGCCGAGTGACATTTTGTCCCGGTTCTGCCAGATATGATCCACCATCTAGTTTACGCAAGTGTTCGGCTAATTACTTCAGCTGCTTGAGCCTGGCCTCCGATGCTCCGTGCAGCATCAATTCTCCGGCAAACGCTCGGCGGTTTCCAGGCTTCGTATAAATAGAAATTTAATTTCTGTATGTTTATCCTGGCATCCTCTGCGGCAAAGGCATATTCCCGAGCCTGATGGATTATTGCATCTTTGAACTTTAAAATATCTGTCAATGTAGGGAAGAGGCACAAAGTAGAATCTCGACTTTAATGAGATTTGTAAGTGACAAACGAGAGATTAATGGTGAAAGTCGATCTAATTCCATCTTTTCCGAATGCGGCTCCCATACCTTCTCGTCTCACTTCTCTCTGTTTGTCTTTTCTCTCTGCTGAGGTCTAGGTTTGATGTAAAGCGCATTTTTAAATGAAGGTGAAGAGGCATGCCATTATGAAGGATCTTAATAAAGATGCATTGTTTAAATGAGAAGAATGAGTAAATGCAGTCAAATAGAAATACAGCTGAGGTGTGACTTAATGCAGTTACATACCAATTAAGAAATAATCCACTCACTCACATTTGCAAAAATTACATTTTTAACGTTTTAAAAAAAAGTATTTTATGTTTATCAAGGCTGCATTTATTCGATCGAACATACAGTTTCTATTATTACTTTAAATATTATTATGATACTGTAATATATTTTTAAATGTAATTTATTCCTGTCAGTCTGAATTGTCATTATAATTACTCAAGTCTTCAGTGCCATTCTAATATGCTGATTTGGTCGTCAGGCAACTTTTTTATTATTATCATCATTCAAGCAACACAACCTGACGAGTAAATCAGTGAAAAATATTGATCATGCGTTTAGCGTGTTTATATTTGAGACTACTTGTAAAAAGTTTTTAATTTATTAATTTATTAAACTTGAATAAATTTATTTATTTTACATTGTTATAATCAGCATAAATGTATACTGATTGTATGAACAACTTTATGCGTGATTTAAATAATAATAATAATAGCAATAAAATGTTATTTGGTACACTTGGGTTTTGATTTAATAACAGCAGCACTCAATGAACTCAATGATGATGATGCTGCTGATGCTCATGTTCTCCGAAGAGCATCTTGTGTTTCTAATGGAAAAAATAACATCTGACCAAGTCACTTAATCAACAAAACACAAAATTAATAAAGTGATTAGTAAACTAGATATAATATGAAATGTTTGTGGAATATTGAATTCATCAAACCCTTTTCTAAAATGTATCATAATCCTACAACAACAGGTTTTCAGTTTTTACAGAATTGAAAGAAATCGAAAAATCTAGAAAAAATGAAGCAAGGTAAAACAAAACAGGTTTAACAATTTAAGTACAAGACGTGAAGATGGAGATATATAACGTGTCTATGAGGTCAAAGTTCACAAGTTCCTGTGGCCTCATCGGCTTCCTGAAGCTCACTATAGATTCTGTACATTCATGACGTATCAGTCTGAGAGCCATACAGAGCCCTTACACAACATGTAAATCATCTGATTGTGTGGAAACCAGGATTATGTGGCTTATTGCCTCTCTCAGCGTTCAACTGAATATTCATATCAATCCTTCGCCTCTAGTAAAGAGTAGCAGCAGATGTTGGCAGTGTCAGATCCCCGGTGTGATTCATAGGCATTGTGTAAGAGCGCCTGATGATGACTGTATAAATGAGGTCCAGTGTCAAAGCAATATGCTTGTTATCATGACAAACAGATCCACTGAGGAGAAAGAGAGAAACCTGGTGTTTATCCTGAATGAGAGTCTGTAATCCTGCACGGCCGAGGCACCCACCTGGTTATGGCAGATTTACTATTAAACAGACAGTGGTGACCTTCTTTCATTCATGCAGTGGATCTCGTCTAGTAACAGGGTTTGGCAAAACGGGGAATTTGGGACTGGCTCCATTCCAGTGAACAGAAAATCAGTTTCACAGAATTGGCCACACCCAGAAATGCAAGAAATCTGATGCAGAAATCCCTGATTTAAAGAGCTCACCTCAGAACTCAGTCACACCTTCTGCAGATCATTTGTTCTACACTAGTATCCACCCTGTCCTGCCAAAATCACATGATGATTGTAAAACAATAAGTTACCAAAAATGTCAAAGCTGGTCTCCTCCATGTAGTGAAAATGCTGATCACTGGCCGTCACATTTATTTGGAGTTTCTCTTAAAAAGTTACATTAATTCATTTATATTTTTAATGTATAATAAAAAAAAATAGTAGTCAAATAGTAATCATATTTTCTCTTTATTTAAAATAGAATTTTATTTTATAAAAGCACAATTTTTGCTTAGTTCATTAAAACAACTTTTTAAAAAGAAAAGAAAATAATAATTAAACATAATACAGTAAAATTATATAATAATCTAATATAATAAAATAATAGTATCTTATATATTATATTGGGCCATTTAAGACCACATTTCAATTTTGTTTCAGCTAGTTTCAATCTTGTACGCCTGCTTCGTGCATTATGGGAAATGAAATAAAAGGCTCATTCATTGTCCATAAAATTAAATTTAAATGTGTACATTACATCACATTTTGTGCACTAAAAAAAACAAACAAAAAAAAACACCCCAAGTATGATAACTAGAGCTGTAGGCCAGTGATAAACATATGTTCTATACACACACACACACACACACACACACACACACACACACACACACGCGCACGCACACACACACACGCACACACACACACGCACACACACACACACACACACACACACACACACACACACACACACACACACACACACACACACACACACACAGAGTATAGACATATAAAGCCTTCTAAAAAACTTATTCTAAAAGATTAATTATATTTGAGTGCTTTTCACAGGTAATGTTTAAGAAAATGGTCAAATCATTGCATCTATTTTTAAATGTGCAATTAATACCCCCCCCCCCATTCAGGTAACATCTCTAGTAACAACCTGTTAAAATGTGATTCATGCTGAAATTGCAATGTATTACTAAAAACTACACTTAAAGCAGTTATTATGAATTTTTATGAATTATTTCCAGCCCTTCTTCTCAAAGACAGACGAATTAAAGCGGCTCGCCCACTGCGAGTATAAAAAGCAAACTCCAAACCCCCTCTCTTCCTCCATCTTTCAAGAGGCCCAACAGCGAAAGACCTTTCAGGAATCCTGCATGGGTGGACGAGTGGGTTTTCCCAGGGAAAGGCACTCAGGGTCTTCCGGAAAGGAACCCCACCTTCGGATGTCGGATAGCACGCTGCTATGGCGCGCTGGTGCCAAGGCTAGCGTGGGTGAGTGGGCAGCGCTGCGCTGAGACGACTAGCAGCCGTGGGCACTGCCAGGCTTAGCGATGAAGATGCCGCCCCTGTCGTCATTACAGGCAGCTAAAAGAAAAGAACAGAGAGCTTCGCCGAAATAAGCCAAAAAAAGCAGGAAGTAGGGAGGGATGGTTCACATTGAAATCCTCTCTCGACGCCCCCATGCACGGTTTTAAGCACAGCGTACAAAATCACTCTCTCAGAGAGAGCGGGAGAAAAAGAGATATTAGAGGCGCAGTAAGCTAGCTCAGGAGATCACATCCAGGCGCTTTCTAATCACTGTAATGGTTTAGAAACCTCATGCTCATCTCTCTTAAGCACCGAATAAAACAGTAGAAGTCCCCATATGAACCACAGGCACTGCTTTCCTATGCCAAAGAGACTTTCGACAGCTGCAGGGGGTGACGGCCTAAAAAGTTAACGTGATTTTTGAGGAATAAGTCACGTCCCAAAATACCACCCGATAAGAGCTCGGGGAAAAGGGATGGGGTTGAGAAGTTCTGAAAACTACACGAAAATACTTCTCGATCAGCAAACAACACGGGCCAGATCGCACCTTCATCCAGAATACAAGATTACGCAGACGTTTAAATAAATCGCAGGCTGCTGGATGCCAAACGCAGTCTCACAGGTGCTTTAAAGTAAGAACGCGTGCTAAATCAATGACCTTATAAGTTATATTAGTCAGGAATAGCATCGGGGATTATTTCCAACTCAAATAGCTATATATAAGCAGGTAACATACACTCTTAAAAAGACTTGTGGAATGAAAAAAGGATTCTTCTAATGACAAACACTGTTTACTGAAAGGGAACCCCGCATGGTTCTTCTGAACGGATTTGCTTCAAAACCTCACTTTAGGAACTTTTCTAATTTGGAAACAATCTGAGAGTATGAACACAGAAGAAGTTGCGGCGGCAAGCAACAGGAGATTATTTTAAATTACTTGGATTCTATTAATGTGGCTTTGTCCTTGAAATATCATTGGTCCAAAAATCACACTTTTCATACCTGTGCACTGAACATCACATGTGTTTTGACTGGCTGTGATTTTATCAAGGTGCACAGGTATTACTTGCTCAGTGAATACAGGTTAATTGTGTCTGGATACACCATTAAAATCTTTTCTTCAATACCTGACTTCTCTCATGTTAAATTTAAACATTCTGGGGGGCTTTAATGTGAACATTCATTTTGGACAAAACTGTATAAATATATAATATTGGCCATCACACTGGTTATCAATCAAAGCCTATAATAGTTATTGACTATCAATATAGCAATTTTTTCATATTTTTTCAAGTTCATATGAAATCTTCAAATCATATCATAAATGTAGACTTCAATCAGGCTGGACGCCATCTTTACAATGGAAATCACCATATAAAGGGGTCCTACTGAACATATCATTTCTATCGACTGTTTTATGCAGTTTATGTCTACTGATTGTTTAAGAAAGACGTTTCATCTTCTTAACATTTATTATGTGGTTAAACAGCAATCTGAACACACTGTACTTCCATCCCTCAAAGCCTCGTTTTCATAGATAAGAAATCATTTTGATGATGTACATGAATCGAGGATATTTGTGGGTCTGGAAAATGGCACAAGCGTTACAACACAAGTGTTGGTACACAGAATGCTGCCAATAGTCTGTTCTCCAAACTGAGAACATGTGGTCTCATTACAAGAGAAACCAAAGAATAGTCCATACATAATAAATCCCTTTTATAAAAGACCATTTATGAAATCCATGCATTTAAGAGAGTAAATGCATTTAAAAAGCACACTGGCATTTCAGTTCCTTCATCAAGACATTTTTGTACAAGAACTAATGCCTGTTAAACTGGTCCTAATAAGGTCAGTTCACCTAAATAAAGTTCACCTAAAAATGCAATATTCTGTTATCATTGCTCACCCTCATGTTGTTCATCTTTGAAACACAAATAAAGGTTTAATGAAACTTCAGAGATTCCCGTTCCTCCACTGATGGTTCAATCCACCAAAATTTCAATGCTTCAAAAAGTTCATAAAGATATTGTAATCCATCTCTTCTGAAGAGATACGATCGATTTTCTTGCACAATCTCACTCTCTAAAGCATCATGTTCTGGTCATTCAACAGAGGGACAAAATGGCTCAAGGTTTTATTAAAAATATCTTAATTTGTGTGTAAAGACTAACAAAGTGACATGAGAATTTGCATCCCTTTACCAAAGCCAGCATCTTATTTATTGATTTATGACTGCAGATTTAACATGACGAAAAACAGGCATGCTAGATCATTATAAAATAGTAAATCATTATTAAGAAAAACAAGATGTGCTAAGTTCATCAACCATTACTGTAAACGAACTGTTTTTGACACGGCATCCGAAAGTGCCAGACAAAGATGCAATTCTCCTTGTAATGGCCTGAGATTAATAAATAACGAGCGCTTGATAACGACAGAGCTAGACATACATTTCTTAGTGTGCAATGGCATAGTCGAGCAGTTTGCACCGCATTTGAGATTTCATAGGCAGTTATCCCTACCGTATGCAAATGACAAAACATTCACTCCAACACATTACTCTGATGAAAGCGTTATGACTCCTGGAGACATTTGGACGGCGGTGGCACTAAAGCATTATGGCTGCTCGATGTGAAATCAAGTTCAAGTCAAGCTGAGGGTTGAGTCATTACTTTGAAGGCTGACGGAGGGAAATCTGTTGTTTAGCGTGACCCTTAGCTTTTGTTTTGGGTAATGAAAGCCCATCGAGAGGCAGACGTGCTGGACCGCTGCCCATTCCACTCTGTTTCAATTACCCAGCATGCCTTCAGCAGGGTAATGAGGTGGGTGTCACCGCGGGGGTAAAGTGACAACCAGTGACCGCTGCTTCGCTACTTGGCCTCTCATTTCCGTGCTGATGAAGTGTCGATTGGCAGGGTCAAGGGGGCGGGGGAGAGACAGCGACCCGCAGAACGAGCACTGACACGTACGCTCTCCGAAAAGCCTGCTCATATTCCCAGCGCAGACCTCCAGCTACCATATGTTTTTATCAGAAGCAGAGCCACAAAAGGGGGAATTACGTTTGAAAGGCCGGTAAATAAAGTTGGTATTGATTTGATCTCACGTGTAATCCGTTTTGCTGTCTGACACCAAGTCCAGCAATAAAAGAGAATCATGTAGGACAGCATAATAGATAATACGACCATACATCAGTTGGGGTTTGGGAGACGTGAGGGCGATAGATCATCCTCCAGCCAGACTGCTTAGCTATGGAATTTATAAACCAGCTCCTAAAATTGAAGTGGCTTTCCAATTTACAGATACGGCATGGTACTTTGCTGCGTTTCTCCGCCACAGTTGATTCTATTTCAAGTTTAGCAGAATGATTGGCACAGCATCGCTGCTCTACACTCAAATACACCAATCTAGCGAGATAGACAACCTTTGCCAGATATACAGCAGCAGCTGTCCAACGGCTCTTCAGTCATATTGATGGCCTCTTTGTCTCTTACCTTATCTAAAAGCATTGCCTTGAAAAGACAACTTAGTCAACAACTAAAGTACTTTTAAAGAGGAATCCGAAAGCATTTGTAGTTAAAGTCTTAAATGTAAATGTCTAAAGATAAAGATCCATACACTTATCATCATCATTATCACCATCGCTATACATTTTCTTCTTCTCATTACTATTACATTAATGTAATTAAATATGATCGATTTCAATACATTGATTTTGAAAGAAAAGCTATTTTAAAGTTGTGGAGAAGGATATTAGGACAAGCCAAAAGCTTGTATATATATTTATATTATATATTTTATATATTATATTTTTTTATATAAGTGCTGTGGTATATAAGTGTTGTCTACATGGTTAATCGCGATTAATCACATCCAAAAAGAGTTGTTTACATAATATATGTGTGCGGTGTACATTTATTATGTATATATATACTGTAAGTAAACCACATGCAGTATATATTTAGAAAATATATGTATTTACATCTATCTATATATTTATATTCATATAATTGATATTATCTATAAATGTTTTTTAAATATAAAAAAATTTCTTAAATATATACATGCACGTGTGTGTATTTACGTATACACACACCTGATAAATATACACAGTACTCACACATATATTATGTAAACAAACACTTATTTTGAAAGTGATTAATCATTTGACAGCACTTCTCCCTGGAAGCACTGATATACAGACTTTAATTAATTAAAAAATAAATCTCTGGATCACCTTCAATACCTTAAACACGGCTGAAGTCAAACTTTAAGGCATCAAACCGGATCACATCAGTAAGGTCAGTAAAGATATCCAGGACATTTCTATGTCATACTCAAAAACAGGTTTGTGTCTATAACATGAATTCATTTCAGCAAACATATTCCTTAGTTATGGAGCACTTGCGCCATCTTCTGGAGACATAATAGAGGAACAACCGACCAAAATAACACAATACAAAATATAACTTCACATAAAGGTAAACATAAATTAAATAGACAATTAAATCGCAAACCAACCATCTAATTAGCATTAAAGACCGTTCTATTTTGACTGAAACATGATGCATTTACAACTAAAATGTGTCATTGCCATTGAGCCAGCATTTCTGTATGAGGATATTTCAACCTAAGCATGGCTTCCTTACAGTTAAACCGTAGCACGAGAAAGTATTATAGCATCTAAAAATAGCACATACTTCACCAAGTTTATACTATGACACATTCTAGCCTGGCAGAGGACCATTGAACACTAGTTGACAGAGTTAGTAAGAGGTCATGATGCTATGGAGTCGTTTCTCTTACCTCATCAGCACTTGGCAGCTGTACTTGAGGTGGACCCCACTCCTGACTGATCTTCTCTCTGATCTTCTGAGGGACGGTCATGCATTTGTCAACGACCAGATCCGGGTAAATCACCTTTAATTTCCCCCTAAACAGCACAAATGCAGGTACAAATAAGTGAACCTGCCTAGTACACCATATTCAGTGAACAGTTATGGATTCCTATGACAGGTTGTGAAAAACTAATATGTGAATAGCCCATGTCTGCACTGAAAGTTGAACTAGTGAGTAAGTAGTTCGATTTGTAAGGCTTGCTCTGTGGGTTTTGAGTGGGACCGGCTGCTTCAGCATCCATGACTCAGTGCTCCGAGGGAGTCCTACACATCCCACACCGGCCTACAAGCCAGACTTCTGAAATCAGCTCATTTAAGGAAATATGGTTTGGATATTAACCCTGGTCCAAAACTCCTAAAGGAACGCTAAAAGACTGTTTGTATTGGACTCCTGCTGGAATTTTAATGAACTGAGCTCAGCAGGATAAAATACCTACTTAAGAGATTTCATTCGTTTTTTATTTTTTACAGTATTTTAAGGAATCATTCAGGGTGTTCTTGATCATATTGACTAAAGGAAAAGACTAAGTACCTAAGCAGACCAATATATCAAACTAATAAACATTTTGGCCTGGCCCAGATAAATATTTTTCTATCAATGCTGTCTGGTAACAAGTACAAATACTATCCTACAGATTTGAATATTGGTCAAAAGTCTCCCAGGAGAGAATGACAACATTATAAAGTCTTACTTGCAGAACTCAACATCTTCTGAAGACAGGAGCTCATCACAGGTGGATGATGTGCTCATGTAGAGGACGCACAAAACAAACGACGTGTAAAATAAACGCATTTCCACCGAGCCTTAAACAGAGACAGAGAAATATGGGTGAGAGTAAACAGCTATTTCTGCACCCTCTGTCACATTATGCGTGTGTAAACCGTACTTTAAGTGCAATTTAAGGCATTTATGTTTGAAGGAATCTAGACTTGGTTATATCATATTCTGTCTGTTTGTTGACAATCCAAAGTTTTTGATAACTTTCATTGTTTCAATATCATTTAGGCTACTGTACCTGAAATTCTTGACAAATCCTCGATATTAGTAGCTGACTTTGTGCTATAAACCTCCAAACAGTCTTTAGCTGTCGACTAAAATAGTAAGCTAATACTATTACGTTACAAAGTTAATTCGGGAAACACATTAGAACCCGCCCCATCTTCATTTCTATTGGTTTGCACTTCTATTAGCAGAGACTTTAGTGGTCTATAGATGTGTCAGTCAAGTTTTGTTTGTTGTTGGTGTGGCGGTGCGTCAAGTGTTTTTTTTTTTTTTTCTTTTTTTTATTGCATGTACTAGTGCCACATGGTAACATGTAGTTGTTCCTGCTTTAATTAAGATATAGGCCACTAAAAACGAAAGTGAAATCGTTCACGAATCGGTCCGACGACTCTGAGCCGATACTTTTCATTTATTGAAGGGTGATCTGTTGTGCATTATACACAGTGACATTGAGAATGGATTTAGACTTCAGTTAATTTATTTCACTTGAGCCTCATCTAATCTAATCTGATCTAAACTGATGCAATAAGCAAGGTTTAGCCTTTATGTAGGTAGGCTGAAATTAAAATGAATTAAGAATAAATTTTACTCTATGCTTAAAACTAAACTAAACAGATGGGGATGAAAAAAAAAAAAAAACTACTTGATGCACTGCTGCACCAACAACACATAAAAACTGATTGACGCATCTAAAGTCCACTACTAATAGCAGTGCAAACGAATGGAAGTGAAAAGGGGGCAGGTTTTATACAAAAAACAAAAACAAAAACAAAAAAACATAATAATAATAATAAAAAAAAAAAACTAAAACCACACAAATGCAAACTGCTAGTTTGAGTTTATTAAACACTATTTACACATTTCAAGAACACATGCTACAGGTTTCCTGAAAATACAAACTCCCCCTAGGCCCTTCCCAATACCAGCTCATGGAAACCATGCCATGTAGACAAATGGTCAACATCAGGCTTCTAGATACTGAGAAAACATTCAAGTTTTGATTTCAGTCGTTTGATTTCAAGGCTTGCATGGCTTCTTTGCTGCACTGGCCCTACATTATTGTAATTGTGCAGCAAAAACAACATGTTGTGGTGCTGCTGACACTCTGCTTGGTTTGTGCTTCTTTGCAGTGATGGCCAAGACCAAGAGCTTATTAAAATGGGCTCCTATAGGACTTAAAAGCAATTATTTTTAATGATTGAATTACATTATTTTCTTACATATTGTATATTCTTCTGCTTTAACCCCCGATTAAGTATCTTATCTGAGAGTGAAATAAAATAGTAGACATGCTTCAGTGGCTGAAACTGCTTGGAAGTGCATGATTACTTAGGAGGGCACTGTATGCTGTATATTGTGTAGCACGTGCACAAATCTTTTTTTTTTTTTTTACCATTGCTATAACAAACTTTAGCCTGTTTGCACACAGCATTTGAAAGGTTTACCATTTTTCTTTTGGGTAAATATATTTTTATCATACTATTCCATATTGTCTATCTGTCTCATTTGATTCCCACACTTATTCAAGGAGATTGGATTCAGCAATCTATATCATCAGCTACTGTATGAAAGGCAATGTATTATAACACGTTCATATAACACAGAGACAATACAAAGAAAATAGCATGGTTACAATGGGTTTGTCACAGTGTCTGGGTTGTTGTTCCCCGGGGTTCCACTAGATGTCCTCCTTCTCACGGTGTCTGTCCCAGATCACTTCCTGTTCCCTTATATGGTCACCTTCCTCCTTGTTACGTAATTGATTGTTCACCCCACCTGTCTCCTGTTTCCCCATTATCCTTCTGTGTATAAATACCCAGTCTGTCTTAGTCTAGGTTACGGAGTCCTTGTTTAATGTCAGTAGATTATTCATGTCCGTCAGCCTTGCCTTGCCTTGCCTTGCCTTGCCTTGCCTTGCCTTGCCTTGCCTTGTCTTGCCTTGCCTTGCCTTGCCTTGCCTTGCCTTGCCTTGCCTTGCCTTGCCTTGCCTTGCCTTGCCTTGCCTTGCCTTCGTGTCTTGTTGTATGTGGATTGATGTTTTGGTTTTGACCCCTGCCTGGACTGTTTACCCCTCTGGATTATCCCTTGAATAAATCACACTTACCAGCACTTGGTTCTCTCGCCGTCTTTCAAGCGTCTCGTAACGTGACAGAAGGACTCCGTCACAACAGAGAACCAGCGGTATGTCTACTCATGCCTCATCCCCAGCCACCGAGCGGGACAGAGGAGGTTTTGAGGGAACTCGCCTGGTGGTTTTCCGGGGGACCAGGGGAGGTCGCTGAGGAGGAAGTGGTCGAGAGGAGACTCGTCATCGCTCTCAACCATGGCCTCCCTTTGACCCGGGGCTCGTGTGGGATGGATCAGAGCCACCCTCTCACCATGGCGAACGGAGAGGTGAGAGGAAGCACACACCCTCCATGGTAGCGCCACAACCCAAGATGGCCGCCAGCCCAGCTCCACAGCACCAAGTGGTCGCTAGCCCAGTACCACAACACAAGATGGCCGCTGACTCATTCTTGGATTATTTCGCTACACTATCAAGGATCCTAGAGGTTCCCAAGACGGTTCATGTCATGGCTGCTGAGCCAGCGCATCAGCACAAGATGGCCGCCAGCCCAGCGCCACAGCACAAAAGGACCGCCAGCCCAGCGCCACAGCACAAGATGGCCGCCAGCCCAGCGCCACAGCACAAGATGGCCGCCAGCCCAGCGCCACAGCACAAGATGGCCGCCAGCCCAGCGCCACAGCACAAGATGGCCGCCAGCCCAGCGCCACAGCACAAGATGGCCGCCAGCCCAGCGCCACAGCACAAGATGGCCGACTCAACGCCTGAGTCGCCAGTCCAGGTGCCACCGACTCACCGTCATAGAGGACGGAGGACGAGGAGACAGGCGTCGACCGTCCCTCAAGGCCTGGAGAAGGTTCCCGAGCGGACCGTATCCGTGTTCGAGGCAGTGCCCGATGCTGTTCTGGAGGTCGAAGTGGGGCCCGAGGCCGAGGCGGTGCCCAATGCTGTTCCAGAGGCTGAGGCGAGGCCTGATGCTGTTCCAGAGGTCGAAGCGAAACCCGACGCTGTTCTGGAGGTCGGGGCGGAGCCCGATGCTGTTCCCGAGGCCGATGCTGTTCCCGAGGCGGTGCCCGATGCGGTGCCCGATGCAGTTCCCGAGGTGGTGCCCGATGCAGTTCCCGAGGCGGTGCCCGATGCAGTTCCCGAGGCCGAGGCTGTTCCCGAGGAGGTGCTCGATGCTGTTCGAGAAGCCGAGGCGGTGCCCGAGGCGGTGCCCGAGGCGGTGCCCGAGGCGGTGCCCGAGGCGGTGCCCGAGGCGGTGCCCGATGCAGTTCCCGAGGCGGTGCCCGGTGCAGTTCCTGAGGCCGAGGTCGTTCCCGAGGCGGTGCCCGATGCAGTTCCCGAGGCGGTGCCCGATGCAGTTCCCGAGGCGGTGCCCGATGCTGTTCCCGAGGCGGTGCCCGATGCTGTTCCCGAGGCCGATGCTGTTCCCGAGGAGGTGCTCGATGCTGTTCGAAAGGCCGAGGCGGTGCCCGATGCAGTCCCCGAGGCGGTGCCCGATGCAGTCCCCGAGGCGGTGCCCGATGCAGTCCCCGAGGCGGTGCCCGATGCAGTCCCCGAGGCGGTGCCCGATGCTGTTCCCGAGGCCGAGGCTGTTCCCGAGGCGGTGCCCGATGCTGTTCGAGAGGCCGAGGCGGTGCCCGATGCTGTTCGAGAGGCCGAGGCGGTGCCCGATGCTGTTCGAGAGGCCGAGGCGGTGCCCGATGCTGTTCGAGAGGCCGAGGCGGTGCCCGATGCTGTTCCCGAGGCGGTGCCCGGTGCTGTTCCCGAGGCGGTGCCCGGTGCTGTTCCCGAGGCGGTGCCCGGTGCTGTTCCCGAGGCGGTGCCCGGTGCTGTTCCCGAGGTCGAGGCTGTTCCCGAGGAGGTGCTCGATGCTGTTCGAGAGGCCGAGGCGGTGCCCGATGCAGTTCCCGAGGCGGTGCCCGATGCGGTGCCCGATGCTGTTCCCGAGGCGGGGCCCGATGCTGTTCTGGAGGCCGAGGCAGTGACCAATGTGGTTCTGAAGGCCGAGGCAGTGACCAATGTGGTTCCGAAGGCCGAGGCAGTGCCCGATGTCGAGGCAGTGCCCGAGGTGGTTCCAGAGACTTTGGCAGTGACCACGAGGACGTGGTGGTCGTCCGCTCCGCCCTGGGGGACTCTGGCGGTGACCACGAGGATGTGGTGGTCGTCCGCTCCGCCCTGGGGGACTTTGGCTTTGACCACGAGGCTGTGGTGGTCTTCCGCTCCGCCCTGGAGGGCTCGGACTTTGACCACTAGGCTGTGGTGGTCTTCCGCTCCACCCTGGAGGGTTTTGACTTTGTCCACAAGGCCGTGGTGGTCTTCCGCTCCGCCCGGGAGGGCTCTGGCCTTGACCACACGGCTGTGGTGGTCATCTGCTCCGCCCTGGTGGACGCCTCAACATGTCCTTCATGGACTTCTGTTTTGTGTTTTTTGAGTTCTGTTTCTGTCTGTTCCCTTTAGTTTAGTCTGGCCCTCCATCCCTCCCCCTGTACCTCCTCCGGTCCTCCTCCCTCCTGGTCTCCCTGTTTTATGTTTACATTTCTGGTGTTTGTTCCCCATGTGTTCCTTTTCCGGCCCTCCGTCCCTCCCCCTGAGCCTCCACCTGTCCGCCTCCTTCCTGGTCTCTGTGTTGTGTTTTGTCTTGGAGCGTCTGGGAGCCGCTCCGTAGAGGGGGGGTACTGTCACAGTGTCTGGGTTGTTGTTCCCCGGGGTTCCACTAGATGTCCTCCTTCTCACGGTGTCTGTCCCAGATCACTTCCTGTTCCCTTATATGGTCACCTTCCTCCTTGTTACGTAATTGATTGTTCACCCCACCTGTCTCCTGTTTCCCCATTATCCTTCTGTGTATAAATACCCAGTCTGTCTTAGTCTAGGTTACGGAGTCCTTGTTTAATGTCAGTAGATTATTCATGTCCGTCATTCTTGCCTTGCCTTGCCTTGCCTTGTCTTCGTGTCTTGTTGTATGTGGATTGATGTTTTGGTTTTGACCCCTGCCTGGACTGTTTACCCCTCTGGATTATCCCTTGAATAAATCACACTTACCAGCACTTGGTTCTCTCGCCGTCTTTCAAGCGTCTCGTAACGTGACAGGGTTAGACTAGCTGAATAACTATCACACAATATGACACAGATTTTACACAATATGCATTTGCTGTATAACACATATAATACATAAAGGATTCATTACATTTCAAATACAAACAGTGAATACCATCAACGTTTCTGCTTGTGTACTTTACATTAAGGCTTAGGGTATCTTCTCTGCAGCAACAGATCGGGAACACAAGGCTCTGAGTAACTTGCTTCGATGTGATGTACAGCCACAGGATTAGTTTGACTTATTTTGCTCACAGAGAGTTTCTACAATCTTTACTAGGTGAATCGTGGCTTATTCAAATGTATCTCATAAGAGATAAAAATCACAAATTAGATCTCTGAATGAGACTGAATGCTCAAAGTAATAGTTCGCCCAAAAATGAACTTGTTGAATATTTACTCATCCATTTGTTTCTTCATCAGATTTGGGGAAATGTAGCATTGCATCACTTGTTCGCCAATGGATCCTCTGCAGTGAATGGGTGCCAAGAGTCCAAACAGCTGATAAAAAACATCACAATAATTCACAAGCAATCCACACCACTCCAGTCCTTTAGTTTACATCTTATGAAGGAAAAAACCGCATGATTGTAAGAAAAACAAAAAAACATCAAGATGTTTCAAGTCTAAACCACTGTTTCCAGCTAAAATGAGTGATCTGTCCATAATATTAATTTCTCCAGTGAAAAAGTAATCTCGTCTGAATCAGGAGTGAAATATGCACAGATCAAGCACTGTTTACAAGCCAAAACAGTCCAAAACAAACATGTGGGTGGATTCGAATATGAGAGGATGACAGGAGAGGGCCTTTTTTCAATAATACCTTAATGTTTCATAAAAAAAAATCATACATTTCATAATGCCTTAATGATGGATTTGTTTCTTACAAACACACAGCTTTTGACTTCACAAAACATAAACTGATGGACTGGAGTGGTGTAAATTGCAGTGATGTTTTTATCAGCTGCGTGGAATCTCATACTGACGGCACCCATTCACTGCAGAAGATCCATTGGTGAGCCACTGATATAATTGTAAATTTCGCCAAATCTGTTCTGATGCAGAAACAAGCTCTTCTAAATCTTGGATGGCTTGAGAGGGAGTCAAATTATCAGCAAATTTGAGCACATATTGTTATCACGTTAACAACCGTCTCATTTGTTTAATCTCTCATATGGAATGCTAGGACATTTGATACAGTAAATGCAACAGAAATTCATTAAATTTGAACTCTGAAAGAGCAACATCGGAGTAATAAATTCTGGGAAGATCAAAATGTGTACAATCAAACTGATACCTGTCATATTTCAATACATTCATATTCATCACTTCTATTTTGCTTTATATAAAAGTGTTACATAACTGTAAATGTTCTATAATGGTAACTAAAAGTCAACACAAGTAGAACATTTTCATATCAGGCTGATGCAGTTGTCTGTGAAATGTACAGCAATCAAACATTTCTTGTATTTTATAGAAACCGAGCATTCGTTAAAATCATTCATTTCCAAATCGCCTTTTAATTTCTTGTAACACTTTACTCTTTAGGATAAAACACTTCATCTTTTAAGTCAATGACAAGAGTAAGAATGTTCCTGAGGGCTATTACAAATGCTTAGTAAGATAGGAACAAATCTTCACTCGTCCCACTGAAAGATTAACAGTCCATCATGTATTTTCTAACAGAAGGAACTCAATCTGTATTGTTCTAGATCTACATCCAAAGCTCAGCATATATTTATGGGTTTCTAAATGAAACAATATTCCTCAACATCCCCTCGCTGCCAGCGTTCCTTGCACATGCAGATCAGCTCTTAATCTGATTTATTAAAGCAGAAACAAACAAAAAAAAAACATTCTCTTATATTGATTTGTTTACAACTGGTGGAAAATGCATGGCAGAATGCTTTTTACTCTACACGGGGTGATTTATATTATACCTTTATTCAGTCTAAAGCTCAATCTGGTACTATGAAACTACTGTATTTCCTTATAATAAGCCATTCTACTGTATATTTAAGGTGCTATTCACTTCTACAACTATCGCATGTGCTAGATCAGAAACATTCAAATGGCAAGGTGTTTATATGAACCATGCTCCTGTATGGTGAGCTAACGCACCATAAATACTGCCTTGCATTGCATTGTTCAATTTTCCATTGTTTTTCTTTATAGTATTGGAATAGCCATATAAATACCTTTTCCTAAGTGACTACTAGGTATATGAAAATACCCTGAAGTGTCCCTCAGGTATGGGATGCTGAAATATAGCAGGTGTACTGTAGGAAACCCTCTACTTAACTACTTAAATGTGGCATGCAGCGATGCATCGTGGGATTGTCACAGGCCTGCCTGTGAAACTCATCCGAAAGCTATCTGGGAACATTTCAAATAGTGTTTTATGGGTGGCAGACTGATGTCATCCAGCTTATGAAGCAGAAGTAAGCTTACTTTGGTAAAGACAGCAGCTGGTGCCCACACTTTGAATGTCAGCAGTGTTCAGGCACTCTTTATGTTCCCTGTAGAGAAGCCCGGTGTGACTGTTCACCCGGGGTCCTGTTTTGAAGTATTTAGTTATAATATCACAGGTTGTTACTGTTTTCCAGAATACTGTTATCAAGACAAAAATGCAGCGCTCTCAATCTTGATGTAAACCTTAACTACTTCTTGTTATAGCACAAAAAACATTACATTGTGTCAGTAAATGCTGATTTTTGTGTCAACCGGTTGCAACGCTATCTCACGACCAATTCGTACATATTTTACTAGGTGGCTTATTCGTACGCATTTGTACGACCTCACTCGTATGACCTCACTCGTACAATTTTATACGATTTGTCTAAACCCCAGTGACGGTTAGGTTTAGGGGCGGGGTTAGGTGTAGGTCATTCGTACAAATTCATACGAATTGTGCAACTCGTAAAATACGTACGATTTGACAACAATCATATGAATTTGTACGTGAATTTGTACGATTTCCATACTTGTCAGCTGAGGTTACAATAACTGCGAGGACGAAATTAAGAATGCGTCACAGTCCAAAATGTACACCACAGTGTGCAGGAAAAACAAAGAGTCTCAAAGGAATTTTCTATTGTGCACGAGTAACACTCAGCCTGAAAACCGATAGAGAGCAGGAATAGAAATTAAATGCTCTAGTCATGTATAAAGTGGCAAAACGGGTTCAATTCAAGTTAAACTGTATCGACAGGCATAATGTTGATTAGCACGGAAAACACACTATGGTTCAAAACTTTGCCCTTGATAGGTTTTGAGTTTTCCAAAAGTCTGTTATATCTCACCAAGGCTGCATTTGTTTGATTAAAACTACAGTAAAAGTTCTGAAATATTATTACAGTTTCAAATAACTGTATTCGATGTGATCAAAGCTGAATTTTAAGCATCATTACTCCAGTGTTCAATGTCACATGGTCCTTCAGAAATAAGTGTAATATGTTGCTTTGCTGCTCAAAAAGCATTTCTTATTATCAGTATTGATAACTTTTGTGCTGTTTAATATTTTTGGATTTTTTTTTAAATGGAAGAAAAGCATCTATCTATCTATCTATCTATCTATCTATCTATCTATCTATCTATCTATCTATCTATCTATCTTATTGCAGTATCATGAATATCTGCCTCCATCCAGCCAATAGAACCAAGTCCCTGCCCTACATTTTTCCATTTTTTCCCTATAATCTATTTCACTAAGAGTTGTGTCTTAATTCAGAAGAAAAGTCACTACTTCACTGCAACTTTAAGTCTTGTACTTTGTCTGTACGGTATGCATTTTGAGTGTCTCTTTCCTGGCGATGTTTTTCCATTGTACATGGCATCTTCTGATTCTCTGTAATCAACGTTATGCCAGATGCTGCCAATGGAGTTTAACTCACACTGAACCCACAACATGGCTATGGACTGATGCAGTTCTTTGGAGTCATGTGCGCTTGTGGCCCTCCACCAACCTATAAATGTAAAATGAATAATACCTTTAGATATTGAACAGTGGACACCATTTGAATCTTGAGAACATCGGTCTGTTGAAGTGGTTTGATTGTAGATTATGTTTGCTGGTTGCTCTAAAATGTTGCTGTGTTCTCAGTATTTCAGAGCTGAAAAGCACTTAATAGCATTTCACGTTATGAATGTGTGCAGTCCTGCCATGTATGTTCCTATACAGATTAAGATACGGTTATGTTTGGGGAATCAATGCTGAGCGAAGATTGTCTTTTAACAGCAAATTGAGCAGCACTCTAATACTGCAGGATATGATGTCACAGTAGGATGTCAAAGCGGATTCAATGAAAAATCCAACCGGTAGAAAGACTCAGCAATGTGCTTTTAGTCAAAGCCTCGTGTTGCTTAAACTTGCGTTCTCCATCCCATTTCATTTTTGCTTGTTCTTCAGCAGCTAAAAGCAGGGCTTGGGCATTTTGCTCAACTGAAAATGTGAACAGGTCATCTTTATAGAGTTGAAAAAGGCTATCATTCCTTGTTGTGTGTTTATATCCAACATTTAGGGCTGTTAGGTGGGTCATGCACCTTGAGAGCCGATCAGATGACTGCGGAAGAACCAGGAGAAGACGGAGAATTGGAGGACGGTGAAGACGGTATATTCCAGAAGAGCCACTTGCGTTTACACTGGCGCTTTTGGTACAGGTAATCTTCCTTCTCACGCTCTTTGCGCGCCCGCTGGTAGTGATCTTCTTCCTTTAGATACCACACTGGAGGCCAGCGATGTTTCTCAAAGTGCTCCAGGTTTTCTGCAAGACAGAATGAGACCGTGATAACAGCTAAATGCAAAACTAACTACAGTACTCAGATAACTGTTTGGTTAGAGACGCCTGTCAGACTGGGAGAGAAAAATTCAATTAATCTCAGTATGCATATTTTTTGCTTTGCTTTCTATCAGTCAGTATGCTTTGTTTGATCGAAAATGCAATAAAAACACTGTGCAATATTATTACAATTTAAAATTTCTCTTCTTACTTTAATTTGATTGTATTCAAACATAAAACACATATATATTATTTATTCACTTTTGATCCCTTTTTACTAAAATTATTATTTTTTAAATAAATCTTACTGACCTAGAACTTTTAAAGGGTTGTGTATATAGGATGAATTAAATGATTAAATATAGAAATTGTGTTCAATATTAAGAATGTATTCAGAGAATATATCTTGAATTAAATGAAGAGTTAATAAAAACCGCTTATTTACTTATTATCATGTTGCTCCAGGTCCATTTACGTAGTTTTAATATTAAAGAACATATATACAGTATAAAATGTACATTTAGATTTAATAATTTCATAGACAGCATCAAATAATAAAAAATTTAAGCCATCAGGTCAAATTATTTTTTTTTTTATAACAATTAAAAAGAAAATAAGTAGATACAATAGAAAAAGAATAGTGTTAGAGTGATAGTGTTAGAGGGTCCATTTTTTATGATAAATCCAAATAAAACAAGTAGATAGAATAGATGAATAATACAATAAACATGATGATTTTTTAGCAGTTTCAAAGACTAATGCAGCTTATTTAGATTAAGAGTTTTATCTCATTAAAAAAGTCTGTAGCAGAAAAAGTTGGCTGATGAAAACAACTGAATAAACGAGCACGACTGTCATGTCTCAATATGAATTTTGAAGTTAAAATAATAATTGAAAAACTGGCATTTCTACTGATCTGCGGGGCTGTTGAATTACCTGTAGATTTGGCCTTCATGTCACGAGGGAATTTGCGACAGACTCTGTTGTAGTTGGTGCAGATGTGATGGAGGCACCAGCTGGTCAGCTGATGAGCACAGTGGAACTGATGGAAACAAGCACACAGAAGAAAACACTATGGAGAAAATCAGACATGTCCCCTCCAAGACCTCTGAACAACTAGTCTATTTGGTTCCTAACCACTCCTAAAACAGAGACTCTCTCAGTCTGTCTGTCAGTGGTACGCTTACCTGGGCCATGTCCAGATAGAGCAGAACATCTCCATCTATATCTGCTCCCATCATAGCAGCTTCTGTCAGTACCTTCACAGTGTACAGCTCTAGGACAGAAACACAGCACTTATAAAACAATAGAATATGTCACCATTATTTCCGGTTTGTATTCTTTGTTAATTAATGACTGACATTAGATAAAGACCTAAGTGGTGAAAATCAAGTGTTTAGCACTGTTTGCATGTCTGTCTGATGTTTTAACGTTTAACAAACCATGTGCAAATTCATTAGTCAACACCATGGCTGAGTACTTTCTGTTTGCAGTAAACCAAAAAACTAAAAAACGCAGTTTAAACCTGGAAGACTTATCCACCAGATTTTTCTAAGGGGTGTTATAATGGGGTTTATCCAATTTTGTCTTGTAAGGTTATTTATTAGAATCACATGCTTTCAAACAAACAAAACTGCTTCCATATCCATGTTTTCGGTATGGATATATGCAGATTATGTTGTATTGTGTCGTGTTTAGCTTTTGTTTTCACTTTTACATGTGACTGAGTGGAGGCGGGGATTCATTTGCATATGCAAGCCATTAAAAGGCGTTAACAATTTATTTTCACATGGAAAAAAGGTTTCCGTGTGTTATACAGAGCACTATGTTATACTGTACAGAATATCACGTATGAGTTTTAAAAGATTCAATCAGTGCCTGCAGATTTTGATTATTAAATTTACAAATATTAATAAATACTGTAACAAATAAGTTGCTCATTGTTAGTAAAATTTTGCTTAATGCATAAATATTGTAAATATTAATATTGTTAATGGGACCTTATTATAAAATGTTACCATAAACTCTTATATATCTAGATTTATTATTCATTCATTAAACTGTTTTTGAATTTTTGAATTATACATTTATCCAGAGCGACTTGCACTGAATGCATTATAAATATATATAATAAATTAGCTTCACGTCATGCAAAAAACACCCCTTGAGCATGGTAAAAATCACTGTGACTTGCATTGTATTTCAGTGCAAAAGGACACAGTGTTATTTTCAGTCATTGTCTTGGTCCTCAACTCTAGTTAAAGGTCTAAATTTACACAGGATTTGGTTGTCTCAGGTTCGTTTGTGTACCTGTCAGCGCTACCAGGTGAGGCAGACAGAGGCGGTTTGCTAGAACAATGAGCTCCATGGCATCCAGATCTGGTCGAGAGCAGAAGCAGCCGGTATAGAGATACTCCAGCACAGCATGCATGCAGCTCCGCGTAGTGTTTGGGAACAGCACCTGATAAAACACAGCAACAACTCAAAGAGCCTTTTTCAAGGGAATAAAAACTTAGTGTTAAAGAACAGTATGATTACAGTATGCCGTCTTCATTAGTAGAGAACAACTTTAAGCTTATGTTAACATTCTGACATACAATGAGGGCCAAAAGTATTGCATAATCACTCCAATCTAAAATATAGAGTATTTATTTTCCTTTATTATTTTCCTTTTTTTATGTATTGATTTATTTATTTGTAATCCTAAAAGTTCTAGTTTATTTACAGATGCAAATGTCAATTTTGAAATCTCAAATTTTCATCATGGTTTTAGATATTTGGGCCGCACTATATATGATGGGAATACTAATTTGTATTGATTTTTCATGCTTGGTAAGCTTATTTATTATTTCAAATTGCTAGATATAGCATTGCTCAACCCAGATGTTAAGAGGAATTTTCTTTTTATCTCTCAAAAATAATGTTATTTAATTATAAGAATAAAAGGTTTATTATTGCTTTAATTTTAGTTTATTATTATAACCCTGGTTCAACGTCATCACTAATGTCCTATAATCTCTATTTTCTCCAGATATTACACAATTAAAATCACCTACTTAGTTATTTACCTCCTATTCTATCCAATTTGAATACATAAAAATCACTGATGTTCATCAGGTTCCTGTCAAAAATTACATTAGTTCATGTTAGACAAACTATGAAACTGTACACAGTGTGAACATTACAATACACCACAAAATATAATCTTTAAAAGCTCAGTGTTCACATTGGTACTGGTTTAGAAATATTGTGAGTGCATTGTACCTCTTTTGTACAACTCTCCACAAATGGTCCACCAAACATGGCTGCCATCCAATCACAGCTCGAGATAAGCAGCGGTTTATGGGCCATGATGGTACCATCATCCAACCTGAACACCACATCTGCAGGATAGAACAGACAAACTTCTGTAGCTTTCAAATCACTATTATAATAATACAACCTCAATTCCAAAGTTGGGTTGTTTTGTAAATATGCAAATGATTTGTTCATTCTCTTATCTTTTATTTAATTTACAAAAGTACAGAGAAAAGATTTCTTAAGTTTTCACTGACCAACATGTATTTTGTAAATATGAGCCAATTTTGATTTTGATGGCTGTAACACATTCCAAAAAAATTGGGACAGAGGCTAAATAAAAGTGAAAGTGTTATAGAATATTTAAGTCAAACTGGATCATGACTCATCACTGTTAAATTTCATGAGAGCAGTGTCAAACAAATAAAACAATCACATTTTCCCAATGCAAAATTGCAAAGAATTTAGGTCTTTCACCAACTACCACGCACAATTTTGTAAAAAAAAAAAAGATTCAGGGACTCCAGAGATACCACAGTACATGTTGGGCAAGGCCCTCAGATGGCATTGCATAAGAAACCGTCATGCTGCGGTGCTAAATATAGCCACACGTGCTCAGGAGTACTTCAGAAAACTACTGTCACTTAACACTGTCTGCTGCTGCATCAAGAAATGCAACTTAAAACTGTTTCTCCAGGAGAAAGATATACATCAATTCCATGCAGTGATGCTGTCGGGTTCTCTGGGCCAGAGCTCATCTCAGATAGTCAAAAAGACAGTGGAAAGGTGTGCTGTACTCAGATGAGTCCACATTTCAACTTGTTTCCGGGAAAAATGGATTTTGAGTTCTCAGTACCAATGACTAAAGGGACCATTCAGACCTTCACCAGTGACAGATGCAAAAGCAAACATCTGTCATGGTATGGGGGTGCAACAGAGCAAACAGCATGGGTGACTTGCATAAAGTATGTGTGAGTCAAACTAACTAACCACTAGGCCACGACTTCCCCAACTGTTGATGTGAAGGTTGATGTGTTAAACATGCCTCTGTCTCAACTGTTTTGGAGTGTGTTGCATCCATTAAAATCGAAATGAATTCATATAAAAAAAAATAATAATAATAATAATGAAAAAAAAAACCTTTATGTTGGTCAGTGAAAACTTTGGAAATCTTTTCTTTGTATTTTTGTCAATTAAATAAAAGTTAAAGGGAATGCATTTGTGCAAAATGTCCCAATTTCTCTGGAATTGATGTTGAAGTTCATATCATATAAACATACTCTACTCTCTTGTAAATCAACATGCAAAGAGAATCTGATGCTGAAATGAAGTGATCATCTTGACAACTTAAAAGGCACTTTGTGACAGTGGCTCGACATTACATTCCACTAAAGCACAATCATAGTGCTAGAGTAAAGGATAAATGAAGAATTGCAAGACAGCTTGATGTCCTCCAAACCCTGAGAGTGCAGAAAAACACGATACATCCGCACCGGTTCTCTCTATCAGAAGACCGAAATCCAGCTGACAAAATATGCAGGGCTTGTTTTTCTCTCTTGGGGTGAATAATTGAGCTGAAGCAGAGGGAAAAATAGCTTGAAGGGACATTCTGCTTGAGCTCATCTCACATTTGTGAAAAATGTGCTTTGGTTACAAACAATGCTGGGCGACCTTCTGCTAGATTGTGCCCTGTACACCCAATGTCCGCAGTTTTCAAAAATGCTTTTTGTTTGCTTTTTAATAGACACCTGACAGTAATATTCTAAACAGCACATTTACAGGAAAAGGCAAAAGTACTACAAAATGAACCCTGTTGAAAAATAAAGCTGGTTAGGTATGTATTGATGCATGACTGCTGGTCATGAGCTGGTTTATGCTGGTCATGTGCTGGTCCTAATCTGGTCCTGAGCAGGAGCTAGTTGCTTAGGACCAGCACATGACCAGCTAAGAACCAGCTTAAAGGGATGGTTCACTTTCAAATTAAATTTCTATGGTCTTTGGTCACCACCTCAAAGAGCATGTACAGAGGAGTCCAAATTAAACAATTCCCTATCGTAAGTACACATTGATGACCTAAGACATGAAAAGAGCGCTTTGTGTAAGAAAACGAACAGTATTTATTTATATCATTTTTACCTCTTGTACACAACCACGTCCAACTGATCTGAGTTTGACCTAAAAATATCAAAATGGAAACTACTGCGGAAACAAAGACACCTACATCTTGGATGTCCTTAAGGTAAGCTAAAACATACCAAAATTATATTTGAAAGTGAACTATCCCTTTAAACCAGCCCAAGCCAGCAGCCATGCTTCAAAACATACCTAACCAGCATATGCTGTTTTTCTCAAAAGGTAATGCTACTGTATGCACAGTTAGTGTAACTGACAGATATACAGCAAGTAAGGTATGTTCTATTTGTACCATTTCGGTTGGGATTTAAATGGACATATCAGGAATTGGAGGCTGGTGAGCTAAAAAGCATGCTAAATTCCATTACATGTAACCCCCTAAACCTCATTTCCATCAGGGTCATGGATCCAATGTAATCCTACCCACTCTACTCAAACCACTCCAAGTGGGACTCAAACAGGCGTCTCCTGCAGTAACAAGAATGTTAAAACTGTAATCCATTATAGTACAAATGCTAACATAATGCACAATGCTAATCACAGTAAATGAAGAAAGTATTTTTTTTTTCACTTCTGAAAGATGAGGGTGTAATGAATCAGTGGTTAAAAAAAAAAAAATCCCACTGTAGACTTTATTTGTGTTCCCAAATGACGTCTGCTTCTCTAATCTCTGGGAGTTCAACACAGGATTCACAAAATGCTTGCTTTTGAAAGATGGCTCAGTACCCAGTTTATTTGGACCAGCTGGCTCCAATAAATCGCAAACTGTAAATATGATGAATAATAGATGTTCATGTTTTTTATTGATTGTTCAAAATATGGAACTATGGCAATTTACGTGGTAGAACAATCATAACAGACTGGGCTGTCTGACCAATCAGAGAAAAGTAGTTATCTTAGAACTCCTTTGAATGAGTCGTGGAAAAATATGTGATATTAAATGAATATTTTTGTAACTATTAATATGTTAATGAGCAACTGAAAAAAGCACAAATGTCAGCGCATGACAAAATTTCTCCAGAGCCCCAAAACAACCTCAGTCCCTAGAGGGTTAAGTTTCCTAAAGTGTTATTTTCCAAAGTGTTTGATTATCATTTTAAACTATCCATTTCAATTACTTATTTTAAAAACATGGTTAAATAATCACTCAAGATCAGCCAAAAATATTTGTGAGATCTCTGTGACATTGCTTTAAATGTGTACTCCCATTTTTCAGAAGGTTTTGTAGAAGATATGTGATTTTGCCGCATATAAATGAAAATTGATGAACACTATCTAGAAAAATAGTGTGAAAGCATGCCATCTAACTAGGTTTATAATGCATATGACATCTTTTCTGTAACATTTTGAAGCTAACATTTCATTTTGATATCCTTTTTAGCTGTTTAGTTGAAATAATGGCCTCTAACCTTCTTATCAATTTCAGATCAATTCCATCTGTTCAACAATCTTGAATTGTTCTCTCAAAGACAAAAAAGCTAATTTCATGTAAAAGCAGTCATAAAAGCAAACTATATAAAAGCCCACCTCATTAACCAACTACTGAAGTTGCTTTTTGGATGACCATCCCTAATAACTATGGTACCAAGCAAACATACAGTTCACATGCCTCTCACCAGAGAAGGTCCCTTTGGCAAGACATTCTTTCACTCTATTGGTGCGTCTCACGTGAAAGGCCTTGGTGATCTCCTGATTCATGAAGGCCTCATCGTTCAGAATATTGGCCACCATCATACGCAGGTCAAAAACTTCCAGCAGCTCTGCGATGTGGGCCACCTGCATTAGCTCCTTCTCCTGGTCATTTAGTTTACCTGTATACAGGTACCGCAACACCGATCGGAATGGACCAGGCTGCATTGAAGGGTCCATGTGAACAACTGTCATTTTTCTAGGGTTGAAGGTGATGGGGTCATCCACCATTTCTTCTTGGATGCTAATGAAAGCACGACTCAAGGCTGGGAGTAAACGACCACGACGATATCCGTCACCTTTAAGAGTTCCATCACTGGTGCAGGCACGCAAGTTTGCTCTATCTCCATTGTCACTACTTTCACAAACGTCAAAACTAGCTGCGCGCATTAGCAAATCGCGGCCAGAAAGCGGTGGCCCTCTGGGACGTTCTCGCTCCCGTTCGGTCTCTTCAGGACCCCGAGGTTCGGTCAAGAAGAGGTCATAGAACTTGGAGGAGGATGTGGCAAGGTAGATACGGTGGGCGAAGATTCTCTGGCATTCCTGGAGGACTAAGATGACGTCGGCGCAGAGCGTGTCCTCCAACAGTCGACTAGGGTGCTCTTCGATATTACTGGGAGGTGCAGGAACGGTGATAATGGGTGGAGGGGGTTTAGGGGGAAGGAAGGGGGCTTGCAGGAGTGGCCTTTGAACATTTCGTAAATGCGACTTCCAGAATTGGAGATGACGACGGGAAATGAGGGCTGCACGGATGGCATTGTCGAAAACATCCTTAACCCCAAACTGAGCAACTATGCTGGTCTCATAATAAGGGACGCCTATTTCTTTAGCCACCTCATGACCTTTCTCTGGCGCCAATATCTCATTGGGTTTAATGGGCCTGAAAAAAAACAAACAAAAAAAAACACCATTATACTTAGAACTAGCTTTCCCCAATTTACTCACATTACCAACGTTCAAAACCAAAAGACTTAGCACACAAGGAAAGTGACTGGGCATGGGTCAGGGGTGTCCAATCCTGCTCCTTTTGGCCCAGTGTCCTGCACAGTTTAGCTTTAACCAACTTCTACAAACCTGCCTGGAAGTATCTAATTGCTGCATCTGAAAGCTGAAAATGCTGTCCGCGCATCTGTTAGGTAGGAAGGCAAGAAGGCATATCTGAATCCTATGATTGTGTTACATCCTGTCTACTGAGATACCTTCATCTCATTGATTTTTGAAGGAAGCATATATGTATCCTTTACTGCCTATGATATTCCAAAATTCTGTGTCTTCAATTGACCGACAAACTATGGTGTTCACAAGCCACACGAAATGTCATAAATTCTGCATCTCAGTTGCTCTCCATGAAAGAGCAGGATTTAGACACCCCTGGAATAGAGTAGGTGCAGTTGAGCTTCAAATATTACAAGATAGTTTCATTAAAATAACAAAAAAAGTATTTCATAAATCTCATGCACAATATTATGAAATTACATGGTAGCAGCTTTATGAGGAACAGACTAAAATGTAAGTCATTATTCTTCTCCACCACTGCTCTCAAATTCCATTCATGTTCATACTCAACATGAGTATGAGTATACACAGAATTTTGATTCTCTTACTGTTTTAGAATATTGTTACAGACTTTGTGGACTGTAGAATTGATGGGGACATAGGATGCATTCCACTTAGCCTTTAGACACAAACCCGTTAACTTCCCTAAGCATTTCCTTTTGGAAGAAACCCGCTGCCATTTTGAAGTGTGTTCCACTGTTACGTGGATGAAGGAAGTTTATACCAACAGACCTTTGATTTTGACCGAGGGAGCAAGTCTCTTTCCTATGTATATTTCAGAAAATTCCATAAACAACAGTGCAACACATGTGTGACATTTAATTTGTAGAGGAAATATTTTAATAATATATTATTACAATAAAACTCCATAGCAGGTTCCAAGTGATCAAGGGTTTAGAACATTCTAATTCAGTCCATTGCAAGGTTTTGGCCAGTAGTTAACACTCGTGCAACTCAATAACGAATAACGAAGTGGAATGCAGCCGTAGATTTAAGTGTTTCCATAACCCGTTCCTTGAGTCACCCCAACACTACACATTTTCAATCTGTTTCTAATCGAAACACACCTGAATCAACTTACTAGATCATTAGTGAAGATTCAAAGGGCCTGTTTACACCTGGCCACATGCATTTTTTTTGATCGGATAGCTATCCGATCGTGAAAGGACCTGGTGTAAATGCCCTCCGAAACACATTCAAGATCTAAATCTGATCGCTCAAACCACTTCAGAAGGTGGTCTGGGTTCTATTCTAGACGAAACTGGACAAGTGTAAATGCATCTGGTTGTTGAAACCACATATGTTAATTTTACTCCTCCCAAAATGTTCAAATAATAAACGTGTAAGAGTGTGTTATAGGCTGTATGACATTAGTCAGACTGCACTAATGCTACACACATCGCTGCGGACGAGCAGCTGAGCATCTCTTCAGCAAGCCGACGCACAAACTGGAGCGAATGAAAATGAAAGGAAAAGACGCAAAAGGTCAACACACAATCATCTTCATTAAAAGTAGTAAGACAAACTTATCTTTCCAGTGCTGATGCCGCATGCTCTCCTATTGTGGTCTTTGATCTTGAAATGAGCTGATAATTAATGAAATGCAGTGCTTATCTTTTGATTTTGTTTGACGGAAACTCTGTTAAATTTAATGGATTTATAACCGTTTTGCAATGACACATTTATTTTTCCAAGTGTAAATTGTAAAAATTGTAAACAAATCCGATAGATATCCGATCAGCAAAAATGCATTAAATGAACAGCTGTAAACAAGCCTTTAGACTTTCAATGAATGAATGAGTCAGATCAGGGAAACATCCAGAATGTGTACCGTTGGTTACCTCAAGGAACAGAGTTGCGAAACTCAGGTTTACAAGATACAAGTGTTGCATTTCTAGCATTAATGGCTACCAACAGTTGTATTTGCTGTCTTAGTTTACCTGGCCAGTGGCCTGCGAGCTCTGTTCACTGCCTCCAGGTCAGCGTACCGCAGGTCGAGCTGGCAGCCCACTAGGATAACAGGAGCTCTGGGACAGAAATGCTTGATCTCAGGGTACCACATCGTCCTCACATGGTGGAGTGAGTTTGGGTTTGCAATGGAGAAACACAACACCACCACATCAGACCTGTTAGCAAACCAGAAACAACTCATTAACTTATACAGGTTAAAACTGATTAGTTTGCTTGGTAACCTTTTTAGGGTAACCTTTGACTTCTGCACAATATACTTCTATGGAATATGACAATTTATGAGTATTTACTCATCACCATTTTTCATTAGTACAAGTATAAATAAATAACTTCACAAACCTTCACAAAAGTGGACAAAATATGGGAAAAAGGACAACATTAAAAATGAAGATGTAAAACTACCTAATCATTCATAAATTAGTTTAAATATAATTAATCTAGTGTGAACGAGAGTGGTAATCCAAGTTTACCTGCCATACGCAAATCTGCGGTCTTTGTGATGGTCCCCGAAAGTGTCCCAGAGACGCAAGGACACGCTGACATCATCCACCACATCCCTTGACCTTTCTAGAACCTGGCCGGAGAGACAGACCTATCACATGCATGGAGATTTACCCGAGAAACTGTGTATGACACATTTTTCAAACTGTTATCAGATTACTTATCAGGGAAATTATCGAAAGTAGCAACTATCACACATTGCATCATTATTTCTTTCACATACTTATTTCATGAATAAGAATATAGCGGCATGCATTCCTCACCTCCTGGCAGACTCTGTACTGATCTATTGCCCAGACAGTGGGCACATGGGTGGCAAGTAGTTGGTACTGTGTAAGCGTTGCGTTACAGGCCCGGGCACAGATAAGACGGGTCTTTCCAACTGCATTGTCTCCAACCACCACACATTTGATTGTCTCGACATTTGGCCTCTCATAGTCCATGTCAGATTCCATAAAATGGTGCCTTTCACACACACACACACACAAACAATACAAATGTAATAAAGTGTTTATTCATTCATCTGAATGAATGAATAAATAAATAAATAAATAAATAAATAAGCAATTCACAGAAACAATGGCCTTATTATAATAATTAAATTTAGGCATTTTTAGTTCAAAAAGATGATAATATTTATTTTCTTCATGACATTTAAAAAATTTTTTTTTTTTACAATAATAACTTACACATGAAATTATTAGAGTCAGTAAACATACTTGGATACTTATGTAACCTCGGTTCCCTGAGATACGGGAACAAGTAATACGTCTTGCTTAAAAGATGCCATTTTCTCCTGAACTGAAGCCTTTTTTCAATTACACAGTGAAACTGCATGGCCATTGGTTCATGCAGTGTATTAAAAAACAAACCAATGTCTCGGAAGAAGAGCTGCATGAGCCTATGGTGACAAAGCCCGCCATAGCATGCCAGAATGGGCGGGGTCATCGTGCTACAGTATATAAGCAGGCGTTTCGCTACAGGATCATAAGGTTACTTTAACTTCTTCGAAAACTGAGTCATGCAGCTACAAAGAATGACCAGGAAAGCAGTACTCATTCCCGTATCTCAGGGAACCAAGGTTGGTTTGTAACCTGTTGATATTTCCCTCATACTGCGACTTGCTTAAAAGATGCTATGGGAACCCAATACAATCACTCCATGCTATGGTAAGGCAAGGCAAGGCAAGGCAAGTTTATTTATATAGCACATTTCGTACACAATGGTAATTCAAAGTGCTTTACATAAAAGAAAGTAAAATAATCATGAAGAATGCAGAAAGATGCGTTTTGAGTCTAGATTTAAATGTGACTAGTGTTTTAGCACATCTGATCTCTTCTGGAAGCTGATTCCAACTGCGGACAGCATAGTAACTAAAGGTGGACTCCCCTTGTTTTGTGTGAACCCTTGGTATTTCTAACTGACTTGATCCTAGTGATCTGAGTGCTCTGTTAGGTTTATATTCAGTGAACATATCTGCAATATAGTTCGGTCCTAGGTCATTTAGTGACTTATATACGAGTAAAAGTACTTTAAAATCAATCCTAAATGTAACTGGAAGCCAGTGTAAGGACCTGAGGACTGGTGTGATATGCTCAGATTTTCTGGTTCTAGTCAAAATCCTGGCAGCAGCGTTCTGGATGAGCTGCAGCTGTCCAATGGTCTTTTTGGGAAGGCCAGTGAGGAGCCCATTACAATAGTCCACCTTGCTGGTGATAAAGGCATGAACAAGTTTCTCCAAGTCTTGGCTGGAAACAAAACATATAATTCTTGCAAAGTTTTTTAAATGATAGTATGCTGATTTAGTTACTGAAACTAAGGTCTGTCTCCAGAATCACACCAAGATTCCTGACTTGATTTTAGATTAGTTGTTTGACCCCTAGAGTCAAGGTATGCATTCACCTTGAACACTTCATCTTTGTTTCCAAATGCAATGACTCCAGTTTTTTCCTTATTTAACTGAAGATAGTTCTGGCACATCCAACTATTAATTTCATCAATGCATTGGCAGAGGGAGTCAGTGGGGCTGTAGTCATTTGGAGATAAGGCTAGGTAAATCTGGGTATCATCAGCATAGCTGTGGAAGGCAATTTGGTTCTTTCTCATTATTTGACTTAGTGGAAGCATATACAGGCTAAACAAGAGCTGTGCAAGAATTGAGCCTTGTGGGACTCCGCATGTCATGGACGTCCACTTAGACTTATACTCTCCTATACTCACATAATAGCCTCTTCCGTCTAAGTATGATCTGAACCATTTGAGTACCATCCCAGAAAGCCCGACCCAGTTTTCCAGTCTCTCTAGTAGTATGTTATGATCGACAGTGTCAAACGCAGCACTGAGATCTAGCAATACCAGCACCGATATTTTGCCAGAGTCACAATTTAAGCGAATATCATTTATTACCTTAATGAGTGCTGTCTCTGTGCTGTGATGCAGTCGGAAACCAGATTGAAAATTGTCCAGATATCCATTTGAGTTTAAGTATTTGTTCAGCTGATTAAAAACTACCTTTTCTATAATTTTGCCTATAAAAGGAAGATTAGATATTGGTCTAAAATTGCTCAAAATTGTGTTATCAAGATTGCTCTTTTTCAGGAGGGGCTTAACAACTGCAGTATTTAGGAAGTTTGGAAATGTCCCAGAAAGAAGTGAGGCATTCACCACTTCTAAAAGATCTGCTTTTAAGCAGTCAAGCACACTTTTGAAAAAAGATGTGGGAAGTGTGTCAAGACAACAGGTTGATGATTTTAGTTGCTGCACTATGTCTTCCAGAATTTTGCTATCAATTGTTTCAAAAATAGAAATAGTATCATTTTGATATTTTGGCCGAATCTGTCTGACCTCTGCATTACTTGAGGATGTGCTAATCGCCTTCCTGATATTTATGATCTTCTCAGAAAAGAAAGAAGCAAACTCATTGCATTTGCTGTCTGAGAGCATTTCACTTGGAATCTGACTTGGGGGGTTTGTCAGTCTCTCAACAGTGGCAAAAAGAGTACGAGTGTTATTTAAGTTACGGTTTATAAGGTTTGAGAAGAAATTCTGTCTAGCTGTGGCTAGTTTCACATTAAAAGCATTAAGGCTCTCTTTATAGATGTTATAGTGAATTTCAAGTTTCGTCTTCCTCCACATTCACTTGGCTTTTCTGCATTGTCTTTTCATAGTCTGAACTGCTGTTGATCTTCTCCAAACTGATTTCTGTCTGTTTGTTTTCTTACTGACTATTATTGGTGCAATATCATCAATAACATTCTTAACTTTTGAGTTGAAGGAATTAAGGAGAATATCAACAGAGTCTGCAGAAATGCTTGGTGTTAAAGATATAGCCTTCATAAATAGTACATTTGTGTTCTCGTTTATGCATCACCTTCTGACACAGATCTAGATTCAGTGGTAGCAGAGATCAATATATCAAAGAAAATACAGAAGTGATCAGATAGTGCTATGTCCTTAGTAACAATGGATGAAATGTTTAGACCCCTACTGATGATTAGATCCAGAGTGTGTCCACCTTTGTGTGTGGGTCCATGCACATGCTGAATCAGGTCAAAAGTGTTTAGAACCGTTATCATTTCTTTTGTAGTTTTGTTTTCTGCATTATCTATGTGAATATTAAAATCTCCTGCAATTGCAAAACAGTCAAACTCTGAGGAAATTATTGATAACATTTCTGTGACCTCTTCGACAAAGGCTGGAGAGTATTTTGGAGGCCTGTAAATAATAATAAACAGAATGCGTGGGGCACCTTTCAGCACAATCCCTAGATATTCGAAAGTACTGACCAAATGACACTTGCTTGCATTGATAGACATCTTTAAATAGAGCAGCTACACCCCCACCTCTCCTAACAGTCCTGCAAACACTCATGTAAGTGAAGTTAGGAGGGGCTGCTTCATTTAGGATTGTTGCACTGCAGCTGTCTTTTAGCCATATTTCATTTAGAAACATAAAATCCAGATTGTTTGTGGTTTTAAGTCATTGATTAGAAATGATTTATTTTTTAGTGAGCGAATGTTTAAAAGTGCTAACTTGAGGGCAGTGCTTGGTGTCTTTATATCAATCTTAGTTTGATGCATAATAGCCCACATATTAAATGAGTTTGCCCTTCGGTTTGAGAAGGCCTTAGACTTTCTATCACGTGATAAAACTGAAATAGAGAAAGCTACAGGCACAATGGGTTCCCACTTGGTCTGTAAGCAATTGTGAATATTGCTGCTATTATAGCGGGGACCTATATACATCAAAGTCAGTCTGTGAGGAGCTCTGTGGGCAGGGCTCAGCAGGGATAGTGTCTATCAGAAGTGATTGTTTTGGCTTTTTATCAGTGTCCTTGTGGGATATGTCAACCACATGATGACTCGGACCCGGTGTGTGTGTGCTGAATGGATTGACACACTCTGCTGAACGATGATGAAGGGAGAAGTAGATATTGTCCTTAAACACTCTTGCACCAAGTTTGTTTGGGTGGAGGCCATCCGGTTTAAACTATTGCCTATGGCCCCAGAAAAGATTGAAGTTGTCGATGAAATTGACTCCTTTTGTATTACAAGATCTTTGTATTCATGTGTTTAGCCCAAGCAACCGTGAAAACATATTTGTTCCCCTTGCTGGGAGTGGTCCACTGATGAACGACTGAACTTTGTCTTTGAAGTGTTTCAAAGAGTTCAATGAAGTCCTTCTTAAGGAGTTCTGACTGCTCTTTCCGAATATCATTCTTTCCCACATGGATGATGATTTGATTTGCAGTCTTGTGCTTCATCAGAATGTTCTGAAGTTCCTTGTTCACATCAGAGACCGTTGCTTGAGGAAGGCAGCATGTTGTTGTAGTCCTGCTACGGATGTTTCTGATAACAGAGTCACCCACTATCAGAGTCCTGGGCTTGGCTGTGCTCTGAGCTGAATGCCACTGTCTGCTTGACCTTGAGCGCCTGTTAGTAGCGGTGTTAGCTGCTGGCTGATCAGATCCATGTTTAAATACATTTGGGGATTCCTCAACCACATTTATTAATGCTTCAAATCTGTTCTCAAGATGTATAGGGGGTGGTAGAATACCAGTATTTACAAGCCTTGTCATAGTCGAATCTGGGGTAGAGGAAGCAATGGCAGCAATACGAGAAACTCGTGACAATCTGATATCTCGTGTTCCTTTGGGTCTCGCTCCCTGTTTGTGCCATCGATTAGTGTGGCGATCAGTTTCGGCTTGTTCCTCTACACTTGGTATAAACTGTTGAGATTCATAAGATTAATGGGACTCACCGGCTGTATGCTGAGGGGGTCAATGACGACGGTCTGCTGAGTGTTCCGTCTGTTTTGGAAGTCCAGAAAGTAACTTTGTTTCAAGAATCACAATCCTTTGTAGAAGTTTGCAGCAGTTCATGCAAGAAGAAGATCCAACAGGAGGCATTTTCTCTCTCTTCTGTTTGAATGTAGGCAGTTGTTATCCCGTCACAGGAATGTAAGCTGTTAGCAGTGGGAGACAAAGTCTTCTTTTTGTAGAATT
The DNA here is from genome assembly GCF_023724105.1 of Carassius gibelio. Taxonomy (NCBI): domain Eukaryota; kingdom Metazoa; phylum Chordata; class Actinopteri; order Cypriniformes; family Cyprinidae; genus Carassius; species Carassius gibelio. The sequence goes on along the minus strand of NC_068403.1, from coordinate 24,713,759 downwards.
ATTCCAGTCCCAATGTTTTTAGTTTTAGCGTTTGAGCCAAAAATATGTTGTTTGAGCACTGTGCTGATCTGCTGAAGTAAAAATCTTAGAAAATTCTTAGAAAAGTACAGAAATAAGAAGCAAAGCGCAGAGCAGTAAGCTAGAACATCTGAACGGCAGCAAAGCCGGAAGCAACCAAAGCTGGTAGAGGAATGACTGCATAATATAACCACCTTAAGCATCCAATGCCTATGGGGAAGTATAACAATATTTTAAGTAATCGTTCCAGAGGACTCGTACAATATTGCCACTCCCTGGGCCAAAAGTATACAAGCAAACCAACCTAAAGATCTTGAGCGTGTTACGGTCAAGGACACTGTCAGAACTGTTTCGCATAGCGCAAGTGTGTGCCCACTTAAGCAGAAAAGACTCTGGCCTGCGAGGCCGGGATGTCCAGGTTATAAAACCTAGCCGGCCAGAGCATAGATCTCTGAAATGGACACACCGAGACGAGGCTATGAGGCTTGGCTTTTAAGAAAGTGCAGAGAGCACATTGACCTGCACTCTAAATGGAGTGGAGAGCGCCTTGGGTGTATAACCATACCTTGTTTTCAGGACAACCTTGGAGTCATTTGGCCCAAATACCAGGCAGGCAGGGCAAAGTGAAAGCCCCTGCAGGTCTCATATTTGCTTTACCGATGCTAATGCTAGAAGCAGAGCAGATTTTACTGACAGTGATCGAAAGTTAGTAGATAGTAGTGGCTCAAAAGGCAAATCCCGTTTAGGGACAGTGAGTGGGCAAGGCCATGGACCATGGTTTAGGCACCAAGCGGAGAAAACAGACCACTTAATGGGGTAGAAGTGTCTCATAGACAGGCTTCTGAAATCGAGTTTAACACACACTCTGGGAGGCTTGTGGGCTCCCGTCGAGCAGCCAAACTCCAGTTCGCTTGAGAGAGGAGATCTTGTCTCAGTGTAATGGACCAGGGGGCTGCTAAAGCAGCAGAGTTAGCTCTGACAACCAAGGTTGGTTCTCAGCAAAAGGAACTGACAGGCTCGACTAGAGATGTCAACAATTAATCGATGATAGATTAATTGTCGATAAGAGATGCAATCGATTAAAGCAATAATAGTCGATTAACCTATTTAATTTTGGGCTGCGTGTGGCTCATGCACAAAACAGTATATAAACATATATAAACATCTGTCATAATGTACAAATTAAGCTTTTAATGTGTTTTAAACTGTAAAAGTACATTAAAATAGAAACAACACAAAGTTCTTCAACATGGAAAGCAACAGAAATGTTGTAATTAAGTCATTTCCCCACATAATTGTTTCATATTGTGTGCTTTGAAGGGCTGCAGGACACAGGCCAGAAAGGCTATTCATTCCTACAACTTGTTAATTCATTCCTACGACTTATTAATTTGTGGCAACTGTTCATGTTTCATTAATTTTGTTCCTTAACCCAAGATTTAACTGAATTGAGGGAACTGAATTGATGGGTTGCTTTAAGGAAAATGCATAGCCTACACAAATAATAGGCCTACACAAATAATGGGGGTTCGGTGCCTTGCTCAAGGGCACCTAAGTCATGATATTGCCAGCCCGAGATTCAAACCCACAACCATAGGGTTAGGAGTCAAACTCTCTAACCACTAGGCCACAACTTCCCCCATAAACTCCTGTTATAATTTAGATTTTTGAGGGTGCACTCTTGTCATAAAGTAATCTATTAGTTTTCCTACATAATTTTTTACAAAGAACATTGGTAAATTATATATTTGGGTGTCTTAGACCTTTCCAACGATATATAGTTTGTCAAGATTAGATTAGATTTAATTGTAATATAGTGAAGTAAATGTAGGCATCCCGTATACGTGATGGGGTGACAGTTAAAGGGGGGGTGAAATGCTTGTTTTCACTCAATATCCTGTTAATCTTGAGTACCTATAGAGTAGTACTGCATCCGTCATAACTCCAAAAAGTCTTTAGTTTTATTATATTCATAAGAGAAAGATAGTCTGTACCGATTTTTCCCGGAAAAACACGACCGACTGGAGGCGTGACGTGTGGGCGGACCTAAAGAATCACGAGCGCCAGTAGGCTTTTGAGTTTAGAGCGTTTGGAAGCTGTGACACCGTGAGGACAAAATCAACCAAAACAAACCATGGTTTACAGTCAGATTCAGCATATATTTATGATCCAGAATCAGATCCCGAGGCTGAAACTGAACGAGAGCAGCAGCAGCAACGACTCGCTCCGAGCGGGGCTCGAACCCGGGTCTCGGCATGGGAGGCGGACGCACTAACAAGGAGGCAGAGATATTTTAAGCTGTTTTACTCACCGCCTGCGGTTCCAACACACGATCGTGACCCTTTTTCGTTGGGATTGCATCATCCTTAAGAAATAAACTATACGCAAATCCATCATCAAACTGGGCTTTGTTTGTAAAACAAGCATTTTAGAAATGCAGGGAACAAACACAAACACTTGCACAACTCCGTTGATGCTCTGTAAAAATAAACTCCATCCACTGGTCCCTTAATGCTGTTTTTTTTTTTGGTAATCTGTGCAGTGTTGTCTTGCCCTGGCAACCAAAAATACACTTCTTTTGTGACATTTCACGACGCTCTCGCTCTGATCACTGAATGCCTCTGCTCTCAGTGCTCTGCTATACGGCAGCGCGCGCTCTTCCGGCAGACGTGCCCTCGGACCCATATAAGGAAATTCCACTCCATCTAACGTCACACAGAGCCATACTCGGAAAAAAAACTTTCCGAAACTTGTGACAAACCGTAAGGAGTATTTTTGGAACAGAAATACTCCTTCAAACTTACAACTTAATTTTTTAAACTTTGTCCATGTTTAGCATGGGAATCCAACTCTTTAACAGTGTAAAAAACAAGTATGCATGAAATAGCATTTCACCCCCCCTTTAAAGGGTTAAAACAGAAGTGTGTCGCAGAGTTCAATGAACAAGTTCACAGAAAGGAAAGGATGGCGATTTTTAGTTTGCTTTATTTTAGAAGAGCACAAATTTTCTGTTTTTATTGTGAGTGTGAACAAATAAAAGTAAACACTTTTGCATATAATATCTTACTCCAAATATATATATATATATATATATATATATATATATATATATATATATATATATATAATTTATTTCATTTTTTTGTCTCAGCTGTTCAATTGTGATGGCATCTCGTGTGCACACACCCCACATATTCTAACAATTCAAACAACCCACTCTTCTGTTATGCCAAGGACCGTGTGAAGAGGATGATCTTTTCCGCATATGCCAGGGGTAAGCAATGTCAGTCCTGTGTAAGGGAAACAGGTCAATTTAGCTCAAAGGGAATCATTTAAGATTTTAAAGGGAATTTGAACAGAATCACTGTTTCACGGCTGGTCACGGAGACGCCCTGCGATTCAGTGAACTAGCCGTTTAACATCAAATCTGCGCTGGATACTAATATCCAAACTATACGTCTTGGGGAGCCCGTGCTTGGGCGTTGGCTGAAGCTGGAGTTGTGTGGTTGGTTGGAGTTAAAACGCGCAGAGGAGGTCGACGTTATAAAACTTAACTCAGAACACGAAACTCTCAAACGGAAAAGAAAAGAAATAAAGTTTGACGAGACTAGGTTGTGTTCCTTCTCATCGTGGAATAGTAGCAGCAGGCAGGCCGAAGCACGCAGGAACCGCGCTCAAACAGTGATGACTAAACCGCATGGCTAGAAGCTACAAGCTAGCAGAAGCATAGCTAGAGACTAGAAACAGACATGGCTAATAGCAGCAACTAGGGACTAAAAGCAGTCTAAAAGCAGATTAAAAGCCCGCATGACTGATAGCACAAGCAAGACTAGAACTAAAAGCCAAATTTCATGGTGTCCAAAGTATTTAAACTTCCTTGTTGGCCACCCCTCAAATGTTGCCTTGACCAATCAGATATGGTCTTGGCTCGGGGGTATCATCAATCATTTGTTTATCTTACCAAGCATGTGGTTCCTGCCTCGCAGGGTCTAATTTTGGACATGATTCCTATAACACGATTATGATATATTTTACAAATAAATGATTGTCAGGACAATATCAAGCAAGAAAATTCGATTATATCAATACTAGACATGACTATGTATCCTATAGTTATCAAAAGACATACACGATAAGTGATTATACATGATAGTCAAATGTGTGGGTTACACATAAATGAATATGGAGTTAAGCAATGGAATGATTCATGTATAAGTCTTTTTGAGTTCATTCTGGTCCATATATAATGTACAAAAGCAGTTTCTTTGCCATTCTCTGGCAAAGGGATGTTCTGTAGAGACAGAGGTTTAAAGCTCTTCCCCCCCTTAGGAATTTCAGTCTGGTTCTGCTGGGTGGGGGAAGTCAATGCAAGTATTTAACTTGATCTCCTGGGTTTACATGTGATGTCCAGCGTTGTATTTCCATTACGAACAATAAATTTGACAATCTCTTCTTCGAATTAAAATTGTCAATAATTGTTCTATTGGTGTTAATGTTGAAAGCTGTTGTGTGAACAAGTTGGTTGGTTGGTTATCTTGCTTGGTTCTTGTGGCACTAGAACTGATTTATGACTTCCTGAAGAGTTCGGCTCTCGTTTCAATGCACACAGCTCTGATAGACTCTTTAATTTGTCTGGTTCGACTCATTTCTGCTACACCTGGAAAGTCAGGGTTTCTCCAACCCTGAAAAAAAAAACTCACTTGTCTGTAGCCTTAGTAATCCTGAAGACTTTGCTTAGCTCCAGGACCGACCTATACTTGGTCTATGCGAATGCATGTAAAGTACAAGCCTAGTAGTTTACATTATAAATACAAGTTTAACATTCATATATATTGCGAATATGGAAACATTTGGTTTTGTGCCGAATGAGAAGTGAGTAATAACCTCCAAATTAATTTAGCCAAACCCACACTGGCTCTGTCCTAATATGCACACACACATGCATTATAACAATCTAATGCACTGTAAATCTAATTGACAATTTGACAACTGACAGCATGATCAAATTAAGTACTGGTCATAATACTCATATAAAAATGTTTTGGAAGTGGTTCTCTGACTGCACAGCACAGCCACACACGGCACTGTTATATTTGAGACTTTTATTTTAAATGCCATAATGTCAGTTGAAAACATTGCAATTGTGTTTTAAAATACAACGAGCACCACAAAACCATTGAAAGAGGCGCATTCAGCAGTCTCCGTGACAGGATAGAATACAGTCATCAAAAGTAAAATTATCTCAAATATACAGGGCTCTCTTCAATTTATCAAATTATTATAATCACATCTGTTCATTTTATAATCCTGCTACTAGCATTTTATTCAAACTAAACTGATTTGGCACATCCTGTTATACCGGTGACTGTGTGGCGCTGCAATAGATGCAATTTGCAGCATTAAGGTTAACGATGAATCTATTAAATGATCTTTAATTTAAACGACGATCAATCATGGAAATGATAGAAAACTGATATCCCTAGGCTTGACACACTGCTAGCATTTCCAAGCAGTTGATGTGACGGCCAGGGCCATTATACAGGTCTGGCTTACCCCGATATGTAGGTGTCCATGATGCCACGCATGGGATGGAACCCTCGGTTTCAGCCAGCGCTGAAAGGGCCGCATATGAACCAGGCTCAGCTGTAGGGCTGGTGATGCTGAGTTCAAGCATCCTCTGGAACATTTTGAGAGGGAGATTGGCTCAGATCTCGAAGGAGGCCGCAAGTTTCCACAGGAACAATATTCGATGGCTGGGGGACAACGTGCTCTTGGCAAAATTGACTATGAGTCCCAGGCACTCTAAGTAGCTGAGGAGGCGGGTCCTATGTAATATTAATTTTGCCTCCGACTGGGCCAAAATGAGCCAGTGGTCGTTGTAGCGGAGAATGCAGATTCCCACCTTCCTTATAGGAGAAAGAACTACGCCCTTGCAATTTTGTAAAAATGCAGGGAGCTAGAGACAGTCCAAAAGGAAGAACCATGTACTGATAAGTAGGTTCCGGTTCTGGTTCCGGTTCCACCTAACGGTTATGGTTCTGATTCCGGTTCCATTAAAATCATTAAACAATTATTAAGAAATAGTGGTAAGGAAAAATGAACAATACTCAATCAATGCTCAATACTGTTTATTACTTACTGTCAACTTAATTTAAAGCTGCAGTCGGTAACTCTTGACGCTCTAGCGGTTAATAAACAGAACTGCTTGCGTCTTGCGGAAGAACATCGTAGCCGGATCTACTTCTCTCTGTTTATGTCTATGACGAATCACAAAGGTACTGGGTTACTCCGCCGCGGTACCCCCGAAGCAATCTAAAATAGTCCGAATATAAACACTTATTATAGGTGCACCCTAGTGATTCAGGACAAGCTAAAAACACGGTTTGGAAAATGGATTCATGGTGTACTCGCTTATTATATACATTTTTCTACATTTTGAACATAAACAAAGTTACGGACCGCAGCTCTGATTGGTTGTTTCTTAACGGGAGCGATGTATTCCTGCAAATGGCAATAGGACCACTGGGAGGAGCCAGAGGAGCTTGATTTTTTCACAGATTATCTGTCTCATATTCTACTGTCAGTACATAATGACAGATTTAACAAATATGTAAAAAAATATATTTTTAAAAAAGTTACCTACTGCAGCTTTAAAGGCTGGCAATGTCAAAATGCAACATATATTACAGTGTACAGATCTTCATAAGTAGGGTGGGGTATTTTTAGAAATGTTCTGGTTCGGCTTCTGGTTTCATTTAAATGAACTATGTTTTTTACTATTTTACCTTCACTGAATGTAGCGTTGCTGGAAGGTAGTAAGTAATGTTGAGTAATAATAGTCCATCAATCAGCATGTGTTTCAAAGTTGATGTTTTTTACACTATCAATAACGTTTTGCTTTTAAAATGCATTTTAACATTTAAAACATTTAAAATGTATTAAAATAAATAATTTATATCACTGTTCGTGACATCCTTTACGGCAACGGTTCTCAATTCCAGTCCTCGCGCCCCACTGCTCTGCATATTTTGCACGTTTCTCTTTGTTAACACACCTGATTAAGATAATCAGCTCTTTACAAATGAATTCCGTGCATGAACTGTGTTCCAATTGTTCATTGCTCCCTACTCCCTGAGCAGGGGAAATCTGTTGAAGTTTACCTCACATCGAAACATTCATTCACTTATTTGTGCTGTGCAGCATCTTTAAACATGGACAACTGTGACATCATATACCTCTGTAAATCAATACAATTTAAATTCACGTCTTGCACACTTCAATGCTCTTTGATTGGAACATATAGCTAGGTTCGCTTCGAACTGGAATCTGAATATCCTGTGATGTCCACTTCGCAGGGCACTTATGTTCGAATAGAACAAATGTCTGAAGCGCTAAGAGAAACGTTCAAAATGTGCAGAGCAGTGGGGTGCGAGGACTGCAATTGAGATCTGCTGCTTTACGGGAAACACCAAATATTCAGAACACCGGTGCAAGGCTGCTCATAGCGCTTGGTCACGTGTTGCACTAGAACAGCAAGTTTCGGAACCGAAACTTAGAAATTGCTCACGATTCCGGTTCTTTTCAAAGAACAAAACAAAATTTTCGGTTCCCATCCCTACTGATAAGCCATTTCCTCAAAGGCGAATCTCAAGAATCATCTGTGACGGGGGGTGTTCGGAATGTTAAAGTATCTGTCTTTCAGGCCTAGAGAAAAGAACCAGTCCCGTGTGAATCTGCGAGAGGATCTGCTTCAGCATAGTCAACCTGAACAACCTTTTCATGAGGGTGTGATTCAGGTGTCTGAGTTAAAAGATGGGCCGGAGACCACTATCCTTTTCGGGGACAAGGAAGTAACGGAATTCGTACAGATATTAAATTGCACAGTTTAATGGGTAAATGAATTTACCAGAGATAGAAATTCAACAAACACAAACACACACTGTTAGGCTTTTATTTGTGCACATAACTTGAATCAATCCGTGGAATATGTGGTAGATGCCTCATTCATACAGAGTATCTTTCACAGGCTTTTGGCTGATACATTTTTTTATGTACCACCAGATGGCACTGTTTTTGAGACACTCAAATCTTTGAATCTTTTCCCGAAACTGTCAGAGGAAAGCCTCGGTGCTTTTCGAGGCTTCATTTGCCCATACCTACCCCCCTACATATTTCATTGTGCTCAGGTTGTTCATAAAAGCCAAAACAGCCCTAGTGGCAAGGGCTTTGATTTATTTGAATGACTGGCTGCACGGGGACAGGGTATTAGTGAGAAATATAAAAGGAAACTTCCTCTCTTTTTGAATAATTTTCCCACTATTACATAGGGCAGTTGCTAGGGCACTTTTACAGGCCCAAAATTTGCAACAAACATATATCCCTCTGCACCAGGTGTTGAACGGGGTGATAAGAGGCTTAGCAAGACTTGGCCCCCTCCTCTTCCTTTCCTGCAGATCAGGAAGGTTCCTGAGGTGCCAGTTCCAATGCTATCTTGGGTCGGGGTCCCTGGCACTTAGGAAAGGGGTAGCATCTGGCTGAGTGGGAATGCCCTTGGGTCTACTGATTCTTGGCAGGCTGAGCAGCGGGGCAGCAGGTGCAGGCTGAGTGGGCTGCTGAGTCGGTGTAGACTTAGGGCAACTAGGAGCAGCTGCGGAGCTGAATCACTTTGGCAGGAAGTGTCAAATGGCCTGGGATGACTTCTGTGCCTCCGTGAAGCACTAAGCGAACCCTTCAACTGCCGGTCCAAAGAGGCCAGACCACCTTATTATTAATTCCTCATTGTCATTAGAATATGTACAGTACCAAAAACCTTCAACTGGCTGTTATTAAGCCTCTCATCAAAAAAACAACTTGACCCCAAAGAACTAGTTAATTATAGACCAATCTCGAATCTCCCTTTTCTGTCCAAGATACTAGAAAAGGTAGTATCCTCACAATTATATTCCTTCTTAGAGAAAAATGGAGCCTGTCCTCCAACAAAAAACGACCATATAGGTCGTTTGTGCAAGCACCTTATTACGACCTATATTTACGTTTTAAAGTTAAGCGCCCTCTAGCGGGCCTAAAAATAATGACAGTATCGCGTTGCGTCTGTCGTCATGAATTGACGTATAACGTCATTACCAATCAAAACGCACGTTTATTTAAATTCAATGTGTGGGCGTTTTACACCGATCTCACAGTATTTCCTTCATATTTTACTACTGTAGGTGGCTTATTCGTTCGAATGACCACACCTAACCCCACCCCTAAACCTAACCCTCACAGAAATCATGCTAAATTATGATTTATTGAGCATATACATTTTCGTGCACGTCCATTCCTGGGATCGAACCCACGATAGCATGATGACATATCAAGGTATAACGCAATAATCTACTAACTGAGCTACACGAAACGCAAACCAGAGGGCAAATATAAGAGTACAAAACATTAATATGAAAACGACCTTTTGCCTATAGGAGCGCAATTGTAGTATACGCTCTGATGGGTCGTATTTCAGGGACTTGGACAAACGACCTATACAAGCGTATTGGTTGGAGGACAGGTTGGAAAAATGGTATCTGTGAGGATTTCCAGTCAGGATTTAGACCGTATCACAGTACTGAGACTGCTCTCCTTAGAGTTATAAATTACCTGCTCCTATCATCTGATCATGGTTGCATTTCTCTATTAGTGCTATTGGATCTTAGTGCTGCGTTCGACACTATTGACCACAACATTCTTTTGCATAGACCAGAACACTTTGTTTGCAATAATGGAAGTGCATTAGCATGATTTAAATCATATTTATATGACCGCCATCAATTCGTAGTAGTGAATGAAGAGGTATCATATTGATCACAAGTGCAGTATGGAGTACCTCAAGGCTCAGTACTAGGGCCATAACTTTACATGTTACCCTTGGGGGACTTCACTGTTATGCTGAAGATACTCAGCTCTGTATTTCTTTGTGGCCCGGTGAAACATACCAATTTGAAAAACTAACGGAATGCATAGTCAATATAAAAAACTGGATGACGAGTAATTTCGGTCCCACTTTATATTAGGTGGCCTTAACTACTATGTACTTACATAAAAACTTAAGTACAATGTACTTATTGTGTTCATATTGTATCGTAAAACACTTTTGCTGCTATTGAGGTGGGATGGGGTAAGGTTAGGGAGAGGGTTGGAGGTATGGGTAAGTTTAAGGGTGGGTTAAGGTGTAAAGTATGGGTCAACAGTGTAATTATAAATGTAATTACAGAAATTAAATACAGATGTAATTACATGTCGTGTTTTTATATATATAAGTACAATGTAAAAACATGTATGTACAGAATAAGTACATTGTACTAAATTATAAAATGTAAGTACATAGTAGTTATGCCCACTTAATATAAAGTGGGTCTGTAATTTCTTACTGCTAAATTCTGAAAAAACAGAGCTGTTAATTAAAAACTCTGCATGTAATAACCTGTAATGTAATAACCTCGAATGCTGTCTAAGACTTGATGGCTGCTTTGTCAATTTTTCGTCATCAGTTAGGAACCTAGGTGTGCTATTTGATAGCAATCTTTCCTTAGAAAGCCACGTTTCTAGCATTTGTAAAACTGCATTTTTCCATCTCAAAAATATATTTAAATTATGGCCTATGCTCTCAATGTCAAATGCAGAAATGTTAATCCATGCATTTATGACCTCAAGGTTAGATTATTGTAATGCTTTATTGGGTGGTTGTTCTGCACGGTTGGTAAACAAACTCCAGGTAGTCCAAAATGCAGCAGCTAGAGTTCTTACTAGAACCAGGAAGTATGACATATTAGCCCGGTCCTGTCAACACTGCATTGGCTCCCTATTAAACATTGTATAGATTTTAAAATCTTGCTTATTACTTATAAAGCCCCGAATGGTTTAGCACCTCAGTACTTGAATGAGCTCTTGTTACATTATAATCCCCCACATTCCCTGCGTTCTCAAAACCCAGGCAATTTAATAATACCTAGAATATCAAAATCAACGGCAGGCGGCAGATCCTCTTCTTAATTGGAGCCTAAACTCTGGAATAACCTACCTAATATTGTTCGGGAGACAGACACACTCTTACAGTTTAAATCTAGATTAAAGACCCATCTCTTTAACCTGGTTTACACATTACACTAAATTTGATTCTAATATCCAAATCCGTTAAAGGATTTTAGGCTGCATTAATTAGGTAAACCGGAACCAGGGACACTTCCAATAACACCCAATGTACTTGCTACATCATTAGAAGAATGGCATCTACGCTAATATTAGCTGTTTCTCTCTTATTCCGGGGTCACCGTAGCCACCAGATTCAGTCTGTATCCAAATCAGAGGGTCACTGCAGCCACCTGGATCCATCCAGTACATATCCAGACCAGATGGTGGACCTAGAGCGGAGTTGCTCTCTGAAAAGAAAGCAATCTGCGAGTGCAGAGAGGTGAGAATGATGTTCTCAAAACCAATGGCCATAAAATTTCACTGCTTGATTGAAAAAAGGCTTTTTCCCATAGCGCCTTTTGAACAGTGAAGTATCAACAGGGAACTGAAATTTTTCTTTATCAAAACAGGAAAACAAAATTACATTTCTAAGAATGAAACAAACAAAATTCCAATCCCATAACATGTCATAATAGGAAAATTCACATTTGTTCTCACAAATCAACTTCCTCCATTCACACCTTTGAAAGTGATCTCTGTAATTGTGGAGTTTCAAAAAGACCTGATTCAGAATGTTAAGCAATTATAATGGCAACACTACAGCCCTACTGTCTCTGTATTAATGCCAATGGCATCTAATTTCAGTTGTGTACTAAATTTTTAACTTCCATGCAAATGAATTAATCACTTGCACCAACACAAACAGGCATACAGATGATTCAAAAACATCCCATAAATTGAGTTTGGTCTTATACTGTGTTCCAAAGATTAACGGAGGTCTTACGGGTTTGAAACAACATGAGGGTAAGTTATTAATTACATAAATTTGCTATCTCGGTGAACTAACCCTTTAAGGCAGTGTAGCTTCCATGGAAAAACAGGCCTTGTTAACTTTCAGAGGATATTATTTAAAAAAAAAATTGTTTTCCACAGAATACACAGCTTGTATTGACATTGGGGAGAGTAAATGATGACAGACATATTGGTTTTAAGTGAATTATTCCTGTCATGGTGAGTGATGCAATTTTTTGTTAAGCTCAAAGCTGTTACCAGCATCACCATCACAAGAGGTAAAAAAAAAAAAAAAAAAAAGCTGATGGGGTTACCAGCTGGGTGATCCAAAAAACAGTGGAACAGATGCTAATCATAAAGTGCAGCTGGGATGAGATGTTGCCTTTGTTTTTTATTTTTTGTCGCCCTGAATTCATCCTGTAATAGATGTGTTCCATTAAACTTGTAGTGCATAAGGTGTGTATATACTTAAGCACTATTCTGTGCCATTTTTAGCATAAATAGTAAGAATAGTGTTCAAAAATTCAGAAAAGAAAAAGTGCAATAGAAATTGTGGAGGGGGCGGGGCTATCAGACTCTGACACTGGATGACAAAATAACACTATATAATTCATACGCTAGATGGTTGGATAAATACTGCATGACGTGTATAGTGCATCACTCATTACACAACTCAGCTCTAAGCAGAAAATGTAGTCCTTCAAAAAAGCAAAAAATTGTAATTTAGTCATCTTCACGTTTTTCCAAACCATTTCATGTTTATATATATGCCAATATGTGAAATAATGTTCCATCAACATTCATCATAAAAGATATATTTATGTAAAAATTAAAAACACATTTAGGCTTCTCTGACCTGAACTTATTAAAAAAAGAAAAAGTGATTTAAAGAAAAGTGACAACATTTTATTTGAATGATTAAAAACTTCTAGGTGACAAATGTGTAAAACCTGGTTTGAGTGATATTTGCACAGATTGCACAGATATTTGGCCTTTTAAAGATTTAAAAGGCCAATTAATAAGATTTTGGAGGCTGCACTGTGATCTTTACAGAGAGTATAATGATATTGGATGATTCTGGTTTTAAATATGCCTGACAAGATTTATTTTATTTAATTTAATTATTTTTTGGTATATGAAGTATTATTTAGCTGAATTATATTAGAGGCTGTAATAATCATGGTTAAAATGCATGATAGTCATTATTTATGCTCAGAAAGAATACAACTAAACATATTCTAATGTATGGAGAAAAAAATAATGCAGTAACCTTTGTTTTGATGCTTAAGTCCCACACATAGTCAGATAGCTAATGGTCATAAACTTAGGTGTATGACATATTTAATCAATATGGATGCATTATAAAAAGGTTCCATCACTTAGTCTTAACTGATAAAGTTGATACACTCTCACATGACAGAACAAATGATCAAATCACGAGCGCATTATCAAAAATACATTATACACTTTACCTTCAATTCTAAAAATAGACCAGCATCGCAATCACTGTAGCCTCCATAATAGTGCAGGCATAAGCATTCTCATCTTAAGATTATGTAGCTCAGAAAAAGCATACATTAAGAAGTATTAAATTGAATACGAATAATATTAAGTTATGTACTGTTGTATTTTATTACCTTGTTTCTTGAAAATGGAGGTGGCTTGTATAGCAGCACAGTCTTTGGTTTCCAAGGAAACTTAATTTACTTCTCTACTACTGTACCACAAGCTTTGGATATTAATGCAGTGTTGTTTATGGGATTCTAATCCCATAGTTGTTCTACTATTCTAATCTTAAATGGGTAAAAGCATAAAATTTAGGAGCCTCTTCTTAAACTGTCCGATGACTGAGGAAAATTATCCATCCCACTCAAATCTAGAGCACAATCTGAAGCGTTATGCCTTTCAAGAGATATATAGCTACAAGACTGTTACCTAATGATTTACGATATTTGCTAGTAAAGAAAGTAAGGTCAAACTTCCAAAGGGTGGTCAATTAAACCATTTATTTATTTACTCATTTTTATTTTAGAATTTATTATTTAGGCTATAATTATTAGATATTATTAAAATATCTTTAAAAATTATTACAAATAAAATAGGTAGATGTACTAATAATGCAATAGGTTATATAAAAAATAAAATGAAATATTTAAATTGATTCAAATAAAGTGGCCTATTTTTTAACATTTAAAATGTATTTTACAGAATTCAGAATATGTATAATGGACAAATTAACTAAAACCACTGACACAAATTATTATTATTATTTATTTATTCATGGACACTCGAATGATACTGTCTATCCCGTTTGCAGTTACAGGAAACACTACAGCAGTAGCTTATCTGCCATGTAAAACGAGATGTATTTCTGATAACTCTCACAGGACGGAAACATGCAGCAGCATCCATTGGATCTTAACCGTGGTGCAGCCGCATTTTCTGAATGAAATAAAGTGTGTTCATTCACCGCCCCTGCCTTACTGCATGCTATTATGTAAGCGCGGATGCCTCTTGGGAAATTATACTTTTAGTGTCGTCTTAATAAATAACACTTAAGGTCTTCATAAAGCAGTAAGTAAATAGAGAGAGACACACACAGATGCTGCGGCTGCTCTTACCGCATCACAGGGAAGTGCTGCATCGGCTAGGCCGATATGGGGAAGCGACAGAAGAAATGCATCGGCTGTGGCTGGAGACTGATGAAAGCTGGAGCTAAACTTCATTTTCGGATCAAGAAATAGCGGCTTGGTATCGCTGCCGCCAGTCAAACCGCTTACGAGAGGAATTGTTCTTCGTTTCTCAAACGCCATCGGATGAATCGTTGACTTATAGGCCGGACAGACTGACTGCTCTTGATGCTCCTCAGTTACCGTACGAACTCTACAACACAGGCACAGCAACACAGCTCTGCCCATTCACTGCACACGTACAGACACAGCAGCACGTCCCATTCACAAACACACACACACACACACACACTGACTCCCTCTTCACTTGATTCAATCGGGTAATGAGGTAATATTTGTGTTTCCTCTGATTTTTAAGACTTTTTAAGTCTAAGGGCCTAATCTGGGCTTAAAAGTAAACACCACCTGATTAAATAATCTAGATTTGATACATGGAAAACATGGAGAATTTAGGCACAAAATATATGACACTACATAACAAAATATAATTATGGTGGTTGTTTCGTTGACAAACCTCACCACCAGACTTCTAAAAACATGTTAAAACATGGGCTGTCTGTTTGTTGATATTTATAACATGACAAACAATCCTGATTTAAAGAGTTATTTGAGGTTAAATCTAAATTTTAGTATGCTGAAGTCAATGTGAATTGTTTGCACTATAAATAAATAGTGCTAAATAAATGGTTTCATTAAAAAAAAAAACATAAGATGGTTGGACTTATATACAGTGTTGAATACATGTCATGACTTAACAAGTGCAGTGCTCTTACAAATCGCTGAAAGCAGAATCAACAAAATACAGCTTTGCAATGCAGATGTGTCACATTTTGTAAATAAAACATTTGAAATGATGGGAGAAAATCAAATATGAAACTAAAACTGCCAGTATGTGGCAACATATCATGAGTCTGTCAATAATCCATTCAGTGGGTTTGCTGTGGTTTTATTTGGAACAATTTGCTAAACTGAGCAAAAACAGACATATTTTGCAAGTAATTCACTTGTCTTATTGTATAATTCAGAAAATATAACTTTATACAATGCTTGTCTTGGATCTTACCCTTAAAACTTAATTTAACTTCTGATTAAAGGTTTTGTTCACCCAAAAATGAAAACTAGCCCATGTTTTACACACACTCAAGGCATTTTATGTTTATTGTCACTGGGTGAAGAATCACTCGACAAGAGGTGCGTGAATTAAATGCCCTGGAGGGTGGATTTATTGAAAAGTGTAGGGTGCCTGGTGAAGTGTGCTGATCCGCTTTCTGGTGGCTGGTGCTTCCCGTGTGCTTTCCATGTTCTTCGGTGCCAATCAAGGTAAAAGTGGGTGTCATGACATGCTCCAAAGTGGGTGGGCTGTCGGTCACTCGCTGCTTTCTGCGAAGAAATGAGAGAGGGATTAGACCAGCGTTGCATTTGGTTCGAGACCGTCGTTTGAGTGCAACGTGTGCTGCTTAAGAGTGTGCAGGCTGATGGGGAGCAGCTGTGACAGATCAGCCGGTGACGAGGACGTGCAGGGCGACGCTGATTCCTCCGGGAACGCTCGTCACCCCCCCCCCCCCCCATGTAGAGAGTAGGGGTGAAGTTAGGGGAGGGTGGGGAATGACCCCTGATAGACCTGCGTAAACTGTCCAGATCCGGGAGAGGCCATCGGCATTCGCGTTGGCGGCCCCGGCTCGATAGCGAACTTCAAAGTGGAAGTCCTGGAGCACTAGTAACCAATGAATCACACTGGCGTTGGTGTCCTTGGTGCGGGCCATCCACTGTAGGGGCGTGTGGTCGGTTACCAGGGTGAACTTGCGGCCCAGGAGGTAGTATCAGAGCTCCAAGACTGCCCACCTGATGGCCAGGGCTTCCCTTTCCACGGCGGCGTACTTACTCTAGGCTGGAGATAGCTTCCTGCTGATGTAAATGATTGGAAGCTCCTGACCTTCTTGAATTTTGGAGAGGACCGCTCCTAGTCCTGTGTCGGAGGCATCCGTCTGCAGCAGGATGGGGCAGCTAAAGTCCGGGGCACGGTGTACAGGCAAGAACGTGAGTGCCATTTTCGGGGGTTGGCGTTAAGTCCAGCCCGCTGGAGCTCCGAGAGCACCCTCCGCAGATGATCCAGATGTTCTTCCCATGCCTCGAAGTGGATCATGATGTCATCCAGTTAGGTGGCCGCGTATGCCTGGTGGGGCCAAGTGTCTCCGTGCATACAAGTAATCGGGAGGAAGTTTCTCTGGCCGCTTCGAGGGGCGCACAACCGCAACTGGATGAGGGTGACCGCACTGCCTGTGTCCAACAGGGCCCGGAACCGTCTTCCATCCACCTTCACCTCTGCTTCGGGGTCTCCCGCCGGTACTCGCTGGTGGACGATGCAGCCTGCCAGCCAGACTCGCGGAGACGATGGGTGAAGAATCACACGACAAGAGGTGCGTGTGGGTGTCCTGACATGCTCCAAAGTGGGTGGGCTGTCGGTCACTCGCTGCTTTCTGCGAAGAAATGAGAGAGGGATTAGAACAGCGTTGCATTCGGTTCGAGACCGTCGTTTGCTTAAGAGTGTGCAGGCTGATGGGGGGCAGCTGTGACCGATCAGCCGGTGACGAGGACGTGCAGGTGCTTTCTGTTGGTTGCCAGGGCGATGCTGATTCCTCCGGGAATGCTCGTCACAGTATATGACTTTCTACTTTCAGACGAATCCAGTCAGATTGATAAAAAAAAAATTGTCCTCCAAGCTTTATAATGGCTTTGGGTCCAAAAGTATTCAAAGAAAGCGCATCAACCCTATAATAAAACCTGCGTCGCATGGCTCCAGGGGGTGAATAAAGTGGGGTTGTTGATGGCGCAGTGGATAAGACACTTGCCTTTGGTGTGAGGGACCCGGGTTCGAATCCACTGTGAAACACCAATGTGTCCCTGAGCAAGACACTTAACCTCTAGTTGCTCCTGAGGTGTACGACATCTGACATATATAGCAATTGTAAGTCACTGTAACGATACTATCTCCATACTCATCGGGAAGAAGGAGGCGGGAACCGGCGCACAATCAAAACATTTTAATAATTAAAAAATAAACACAAAACAGCACACCAGCCCCGCACGGACGACTGGTGCACTCAAAATAAAAAGCAAACATAAAATAATGTCCCAGGCCTGGTCCTCTCTCGTCCTTCACGGTCGTCGCTCCAGTCTTATATCCTTCCATCTCCTACGTGGGACTCGATATCGGCGGTGGGGCGCAGGTGCAGCTCATCTTCAATCACTACACCTGGCCTCACTCCTCGTTCCCACGCCTCTCGGCCCCGCCCCACTTGCCACAGTCACTTTGGATAAAATCGTCAGCTAAATGAATAATGTAATGAATAAAGGCCTCCTGTAATAAATCGATGCCTTTTTGCATCCATATTTAAAATGTTATAAACACTTTTCTCTCACTTCCATAACCTCGTAAACGGAAGACGTTCCGGCGGATGATGCAAGACGTAAGCATATAGAGAATATGTAAAGCTGTGCAGTATCTGTATTGTGTAAATCTAATTAAAGTATGAAGGACGCAATGCTACTTTATAGGTACTCAAAAATACATTAGACTGGCAAAAAAAAAAACTGTATGTTATGTCCCCTTTAATGGTTATGTCATTCATCCCCTGACATTCACACAGATCCATCCTTCTTTTTCATGAAGTGGAACCTTGCCCAAGTTGGAGGTAATGAGTGATGGATGATGCTGACTGCCAGAGACTAGAGACAAATACTTCTCCACAGCCATTTGTTTGAGAGCAGACAAGGAACGGATGCCCTTGCCCTCTCAGAGAAGTGCTCGGGATGAGATCAATGACACAGTTCTGGAGTTGGAGGTGGCTCAGGACCAACCACAGATTATGGTACACTGCTGGGACTCTGGACAAATCCGCTGCCTCCTCGTGTAAAACAGAGACAGACAGGAGAGGGGGCAGGACTATGATCCAGGACTATGAAGTCCCCGATAAGTCAGACAGGATGCTGTGATACAACAATGGTGGCGAGCTCACAACCATTAAGGGAATGAATGCTGAGGACTTGAATAGGGAAGCCATTCTTGTTTGCCCTCTTAGCATGGAATTTCCCTATGTTTCCGAGTCAATAAGCACTGAACAGGCAGGAAAGTATGGGGGCTAAGATATGGGGAATTTCTGTAATGGTTTATATCGTTTTGTTCATCAGGTAGGATAGGAATAGCTTGTGGCTTGGTCTTAGTGACCTCTTCAGTACTCCTAATGTTTCACAGATTTAGGAGCTGTTTTAGCCGTTTAGCTGTTTAGAAGTCCTAAATTTAGAACTGACACACCCATTATTTTTAAGTTATGAGCTACTTTTAGCCTTAATATGTTTTGTGAATACAGGCCCTGGTAATAAGGATTCCTCTGGCAAAACTAGGCAGAGACAAGGCATGAAAATCAAATGGACAAGACATGATAAACTATACCATCAGGACAGTAAGCATGAAGATTAAGAAAACCTTTCATTAAATCATATTACTCCTGTTCTGAGTTCTTTACAATGGTTACCGATCACCTATAGAATTAATAAAAAAAATTTTTTTGTCTACAAATCATTGAATAGTAGAGCTCCATTGTACTTGGTGGAACCGCTTGAGAAATATGAGCCAAAACGGTCTCTAAGGTCAGCTGACCAGCTGGCCTTGATGATTCCTAGAACTAAATGCCAAATAAGAGGAGATTTTAAACCACAGTCTTATTTGTGGAAATATCAGCATTTCATTATTTTTCTGTAGAATTTTTGCTTGATTTTTCATTCTTTTTCAATTTGTATTTTTAGTACCTTGAGCACAGGGGTTGTAAACTCAAATTAAACTGTATAACTTTCAGCGCTGTTACCTTTCTTAATATGTAATTATTTACCATCATATATTAAAAATATACTTATTTAGCTTGAGATAA
Source organism: Carassius gibelio (assembly GCF_023724105.1). Taxonomy (NCBI): domain Eukaryota; kingdom Metazoa; phylum Chordata; class Actinopteri; order Cypriniformes; family Cyprinidae; genus Carassius; species Carassius gibelio. The sequence continues at coordinate 24,694,168 of NC_068403.1, read as the reverse complement.
TACAACGCTATTATAGAATTACCTCTGTATTGCAGGTTATGCCAACTGTTGTTGTGTCTGTGGTTTTCACACATGCATACTCATATGATTTCTGATAGGGAAGTGAGGAAAGGTCATTTACTAACGGTAGAACAGAAACAAACAATAAGAGAGAGAGAAAGTTTTGTTGCTTGACAGATAAGGTTCATTTCACTTTCAGCTATACAGTCGCATATGCCCGGCGACAGAGCACTGTACTAAAAATGATGGGCACTAAAGTTAAAAATACAATACCATTGTCTCTGGAGCAGTTTCACATCTCTGAGGAATATGGGTTTATTCTTCCTGAGCCTCTGGTAGGTCATTACACTTCCTGTACAACATTTTGTTAGCTGCAGTTAGTATTTTTTAAAATGCATTTTTATGTTTTTATACCTTGCTTACCGACTCATTCAAAATGTAAGAATAAAGGCAATTTATGACAAAAGAAGCAACTGACTGCTCTCAGGTAAAGCTACAGTTCTGTCATTATTTGTTATAGTTTGGTAACACACTGAAAGTGTCCAAATTATTGTTCTAGTGAGAAGGATTTAACAAACTATTGATTTGCATTCATATAGTCAGTATATTAAGATACAGTAAGCCTGATTGTTTGTATAAGAAAGCATTAGACTTCAACATTGTTTGCTTTCTAAGTGACCTAATTGTTTTAATATTAAATATATTTATACAAAACTTTGCTCTCCAAAGATGTAATTTAATAATTTCACTAGTTCACATTCAGAAGCCAAGGAAGCAGACAGACAGTGATCTTAGAAAACTATAATGTTTTAGCTTCCAAGGTGGACTCACAATTAGTAACTGGGATTATGTATCTCTTTCAATTATTGGTGGAAACCCAAGGATCCACTTCAAGATATCCATCGTATTCAACTCTTTGGCTGAAAAAATAAATAAATGTATGGTAAATTTTATGGATATATAATTTGACATAAACTGAATATTCAGTGAGTGTGGGATTCCCTCATCAAATGTACATTTGTATACATACAAAGTTATGTCATGAAACTATATATGGTGCAGGATGATAGGTTCTAATTCAATATGATATAATACAATTATTCAGTTGGCACAGCATCAGGAGCCAATGAGCTTGCTGCTGTACATTCAAATACTTGGCTAGTGTTTGCTGTAGCAGTTGCAGTGCACTTCAGAAGTCCTCCACCTTCCCCAGCTCCACCTGTACAGATTTGCTCCTGGGTAATTTCATGTATGTTCATTATATAGGGATTATTTCATGTATGTTATATGCTCACAGCAGCTTGTCTGTGGATGTATTGGCAGCAACAAGTCTTAATTTAATCTATGCTAAACTCTCTGAGAGCTGTCATGACGGAACAGTAAATGTAATGAAAAATGATCAAAAATATATATTTCATAGCATATTATTGCATTATGGACAAATACTATATACAACTACATTGTGTTTCAGAGAGACCTGCCGGTGTACTACAAGCCCTGGATGGACATTGCCAGAAATGTGCCAGAACTCATCTCCTCCCATTCTTTGCGTCTCAGAATTCATGATGTATGAGCTTTCATAATGAGAGCGTTTTACCAAAACAGAGTAATACATTAACATTTTGCTCGTCCATTTAGAATGTAAACGTTCTTCAACATTTTGATTGTTATGTTAATTTCATTAAACGGTATACTTTTACTTTCATTTTCCTTTCAGCCTTTCTTTCCTTTCATTTTCATTAGAGGAACTACAACGTCTCTATGGGAATGTCATGTTTAACCTTTTTTGGAGCCAAATTATGTTCCAGTTAAAAAATAAGATAACTGAATAAGATTTTTTTATGACATCTTTTATACTTATAAATTCAAATTAATTACATTTACAATAATTTAACTGTTATATGTAATGCTAGGCTACTTCTAATTGTTTCTGAACACTTGAATCCATTTTTTTAAGAAATGTAATTGATACAGTTTATTTATTTTGAATCTAATTGATGGAAGCACAAAAACAAATTAAATTGTGTATGACTGATGCGTACTTACAAAATGTCACATTTGAGCTTTATTTTAAAAGAAAGTAGCCTATTATTTAAATAAAACAAAAAAAGGCAAATTCTTTCATCTTTTTTTCTGCCTTGTGTGACACATAATTCTTTCTTTCTTTAAAAAAAAAAAAAAAAAAAAAAGAAGCTAGTTTGATATTTTGCACTTAGACTGATTTTCTATTTATTTATTTTTAATTAATTTTATTTTACTTGTGGTACCAAGTAGGACATAAACACCAGAAAATGTTAATGGTGAGAATGGATGCAGGGTTTGGAAAGGTTATTAATCTAATGCTGATTATTCTGTGATTGATTTGAACTCTGTATTCTATCTCAGATGCCTCAGTTGGAGACTCATTTGCTGCGGACGCATCGTGAGCTGCGTTTGGCCCATCTGGCTTTGAGCGTAATGACTATGGGTTACGTATGGCAGGAGGGAGAGAGAGAAACAATAAAAGTACAACAGTGATCTTATATTCATTCCAGACCATTCCAGAACACAACTGAAGCACAGAACCAAACTGTCTGATTATTTCTGTGTCTCATGATCCTCCAGGTGCTTCCACGGAGTCTGTCGCTGCCGTTCTGTGAGGTGTCTCAGAGACTGGGTCTCCCTCCGATCCTCATCCACGCTGACACAGTCCTCGCCAACTGGAAGAAAAGAGATCCAGATGGGTAAACTCACTGATCCATATAAAACTGTGTTTTTAGTAATGTTATCTTGCCGTGCTTTATTTAATTAGTGTCAAAAACCTGCTATCAGTTGGCATTCCGGTTCATCTCAATGGCAGCTGTTTCTTTATATTAGATATTATATGTTTCACCTTTTCTCCCATAATAATATATGTTACATATATTATTAAGCAAACTAACCAGTAATATTATATTTCTTTTTCATGCACCACTGGACATGGATTGTTCCCAGACCTTTTTCCATAGAGTATGTATTTTGTATTATTAACAGAATGCGTGTTTAATGTTATCCATTTGTAGAACCAGCAGAGGGAGCCATCTCATTATGTTCTAAAGGGGAATATGTAAATATGATCAGTGGCAATTCAGATCCTCATTGCAGCAACTATAAACATATTTTGGTCAAAATTTAGACACCACAATAAACAACATAACATGAATAAATAAATAATTCACATGTTGATGTAGTTTGTGGCTAGTGCTTCTGTAGTGTTGACCTGCCCATTCGTGGTGACTGTTTTTGCTTCCTGGAAGGAACTTGGACTTGTTGCTGACATTGCCTGGTGGGGAAAGTGTAAGAGGATTTTTTCTGGTGACACTGCTGGTGGAGTTGGCAGCTGTTCCTGGCCTGAAGGTCTGACACCTTTACAAACGCCACAGTTCACTGAGCTAAGCTGTAATAGCCAAGAACACACCATGATACACCATGCTAATATTTCATCAATCACTTTGGTTCATCATGGCACGTGAATATGCATCGGGGAAAAAACATGTGTTGGATTTACTTGGAAACAGTTCCCACTCTTCACCACTTTTCACAAATGCACAAAGAAACGGAATTAAAGACTTAAAGATTTAAACATGACATTTTGAAGTAGAATGACTAAACTCCATTAATCTTTATTTTATTTGCAACTTCGAAAGCCACTTTACAGTGTGGTATTACCACTTGATTACATTAGAGTATCATGTAATACTAGCTGGGTTTTTTTCACAGTCTATCCTTGATGTCATCAACGGCGTCCAGTATAATGATGTTGCTATGGTCACCAGAGCTCTGGATGTTGTCAGTCAGGCCATAGACAGCATGAAACAGGCCCTTAAACTAATGCATGGTAATACTTTCAGGAGGACAGACGAAATTGTGTGCTCTAATACATTCATTCAAGACATGTGACAAATTAATCGTTACTGTTTCAGAATATGTAGATCCCTCCATATTCTATGGCATCATGAGGATATATCTGTCTGGGTACGCCATACTGTACATTTCCCTGCTGTCTTTTTGGATATCCTTTAAAATTCTTCTGAATATATAAAAAGGTAACACTCCTTCTGCATGTGGGTGTTAGATGGAAAGATAACCCATTAATCCCAGAAGGTCTCGTGTACGAGGGAGTTCAGGAGAAGCCACTGGAGTTTTCAGGAGGCAGTGCTGCACAAAGTAGTATCTTACACTGCTTTGATGAGCTGCTGGGAGTCCAACATGAAGACAGCAGTGGTAAGAGAACCATCGGTAATTGTTCTTAAGGTTAAATCATTCCTGGTTGCATGATGCATCAAGATGCATCAATGCTAGCCTGACTACGTCAGACTTCCTACTTCTGCTCAATTTCATTTCGCTTCTGTACTCAGTCTGATACAGCGTCAGAGCTTTCTGTTTGCCACCGGTCTGAAAACAGCCGGGCCAATCAACGAGCAGAGAACGGGCTGAGAGCCGTGACGTAGATGCTAAGCACCGAGTTTTAAATTGTAGGTTAGAGAAATCGAAAACCGAAACGACCGCGGAAATGGGAAACGAGACACGGGATGCAATTCGCTCTGTTATGGAGAACATTCAACTCTTTTTCAAACTGAAGCCAGAACAAGAAGAGTGTTTAACAACAGATTTACAGTGGAAGTTCAATCATAGATTTGAGTTCGATGCATGATGTCTGTGCTTCGATGCGGCTCTACAGGCGCATAACATACGTCATAACTAAACGTATCTGATTGGCTTACGGGTAACCAATGATTTTAAACTTCAGACAAGCGCCCCCTAGCGCCCCCCGAGAGAGAAAACACTTCTCTATTATGCCATTCCAGAAGTAGCAGAGTCTGGTATTACCAGGCTACATCAATGCACGTATTTAAATGAAAATGATTATTTCGCTCTGTCAACACTATCCACACAGGGGCCTTCCTGAGAAGAATGAGGGACTACATGCTGCCCGCTCATAAGCAGTTCATTGAAAACATCTCTAGACGCCCGTCTTTGCGCAGCTTTGTGCTCCAGCAAGCAGATGAGCGTCTAACACACACATTTGAGCAGTGTGTGGCTCGCTTGGTGGACTTTCGAAATTACCACATCATCATTGTCACCCGCTACATCACTATCCCGGCCTCCCATGCCAAACAGCTCTGTGCCAATAAGCAGGGTTTGGCCGAGGAGCTGGACGCAATCAGAAGTGCACCCACAGCGCTGGAGGAAAGAGGTACTGGAGGGTCAGGGATTATGACCTTTCTGAAGACGGTGCGTGACGAAACCAAAGACACTTCCATCTCACAGTGTACTAATGGGAACCACGTCTCGCCAGACCCAGCGATAACAGAAATACAGAAGGCTGCATCTGAGCTCGCAACAGAATGATAATTGCACCAAAGTATCTTGGAATGGTGATTTGACAACCAAGGTTAATTGGAAAAATTTGCCTGGTGTGAAACTTCTGCAAAATGATGTAGTTTTGTGACACTATCAGAGTGAAATGTCCAATGAGTATTTACGACTAGTTTATTCACTTTGCATGCTTTAGATGTAAAACATCCATGTTTCACATAATTATTGTGTGTTTTATACGTAAACTAATTGGTGAATTGGTTAATTGAACCAGTTTGTAGAAATTAACCATCTGAAAGAATCAGTTTCAAAGAAAATGGATTAGAATGAATTACAGGTATTAGTGTAGTGAAAAAATTCTGTTTCTTGCACAGACCAATTGTTGACCAAACATATATTTTACAAACTTACTGGACATCCAAAACAATGATGCTGTATGTGTGCAAATTGATATTTAATTTATTTTATAACCAGTTGATAAGTTGGGGGTGTTGGGGTAACACATTGCAAGTAACACGAGTAACGTAATCAGATTACTTAATTTTTTCGAAGTATTGCTTTTTAACATAAGAGAAAATATCTGAGTTAAATGAGTAACACTAACACCAGTTACTTCCCATTAATTTACAGACAGCTCTTCTGTCCGAATGTTGAGAGAAATCGGGAGTAAGTGCATAAGCGTTGTTGCACTTGCATAAAAACTGATTCCTTGTTCCTCAAAATGAATAAAAACAGTGAAATGCAAATTCAGAATATGTCGTAAAACTCCACAAATTAAATGATGTCAAATAACAAAATGTCCTTTGAATTGAATCCCATTTTATTAACCTTATTTACATTTTATAGATATTTATGATCCAATTCAACAACATGATTAAGAAGATAAACATAAAATTTGTGTTTATTTTTTTTAAATTGCAAAGTGTATTTTTTGTTTCTGTGTACTATTATTTATGCAATCCAGAATAGCAGCACAGCTGAATTTTTTGTTTGAGCTGAGCCCTCTACAGACGTGAATTTACATTTCCTTTAGCCTGCATGACGCTTAGTCATTTCACTTTGCGGATATTTGCAAAAAAAAACTAAACCTTTTTTATATATATATTTAAAACAAGCAAGCCAGCCCAGATGAGAAAAAGTAATGCAAAAGTAAAATAATGCAATATTTTCAGTAACACAGTTACTTTTTTTAGGAAGTAACGCAATATTGTTATACACTTCTTTTAAAAGCAACTTTTCCCAACATTGCGCACAAAGAGCTTTTAAATTATATAAAGTAGTGAAAACAGTTGCTGGAATTCCTGTTACACAGGCGTTTTGACACATCATATCTTGTTTTTGGTTTATTTACTGGTATTTAATCTGAATTGCATTAACATATTTGTCGAAACGCATGCTTGGTGCCAAAAGGTTGATATGGCACACTAATTTAAATGAACCGCACTAACAGAGCAATCGCACAAGAGTTCATTTTAATCAAACCAAACCTGCCTTAGTGTGAACGCACACTGAAATCATGATTTGTGTTAAAAGGAATAAATAGGTATAGGCATATATATTTGCAGAAATGTAGGCTGAGGCAAGTTTTTCGAATGAGCCTATGTTGCAACTTGACCAGTACATAAAACTAACAAACATTACAGTGCTAGAGGAAAAACAACAATGTGTTAGTCGTCTCAGTGGCTAAAAAGCAAATATTTAATTATATACAGTGGGGTTTAACGATCTGAGACTATTGCACCCCACTGTATGTCTTCAAAAATGTTAATCTCTGTAGAACACTATTTGAATTCCCATTATAATGATTGTAATATGTCCTAAAATGAGTTTAGTATGTACTGCATCTTGTTTACTCATTGTTACTCACATAATACATGTATTAGAGCTGTTTCTGCTCCTCACTCTCTAACCTTTATCTTGGAAAGCTGGGCAAGTGACATTCCTTGGTCGACTCATGCCATGAATTATTTTGATTTCAAGCTAAAATCCAATCTAAGCATAGAGTAAAGCCTTGTACTTGAGCCACGCACATAGCTTCCCTTAAATGAAAAAGAGTGTTATGGACATTTTGTGGCAAAGAATGCCATGATTTCAAGCCAAACCATAATTTGAACCATCAACTTTAGTTTCCATTATATGCAACCACTAATCTTTCCATTTCATTTAAATTAGAATGCAAAATATGTCCCCCTTCTCACTCTGGGTAGTTTAAATCAAACCATGAGCCTCAGTTCCTGGATGACAATTGGCTGCAATGAGACCACTCTTATGCTAGAAAGCATTCATCACAGATGCTTATTTTTAGTAAATAATTGTGAGAATTTCAATAAGCAGTTGTTACATTTGCACTTTTGCATGGGGGAAAAAATCCTACTGTAATTATACCATTTTGTGCAAAGATTAAGTACAAATCTTGTTGCTAATTTTCATGGTTTTTAGTTATTTTAGCCTATGGTGAAACCATTAATTAAGCACAGTGTGTATTAAGTATAGACACAGTACAATGCTGGTAATCATTCAGTGAAATGAGAGTATTCTCCCATTCAGGAGTAACTTACAGAAGTCTGTTTCCGCCTCAGAGAAAACATATGATATCGCTTTGACATATATAATAATTATAATAAGTCATATTGCGATAAAGTCTTCTTGTGTGATGAAGACCTTAAATTGTGAGATATGGTGACAGATATGGGCTCTCATATAATATATAATTATTTAAACCCTCTGGAGTCGATTAACGCTTATACGCGTTATGAGGCATTTTCTCCTGATAACCCCGAAAAGAACTTAAATTGCACTTTCAGTTGTGATCGTACAGATAAGAGCAATACATCAATCGAATCTGTAAAGGGTCTACTTTTTTTGTATACAGACATAATAACAACAAAACTTTATGCACTTATAAAATAAAGATAACAAACAAGGTGTGCTGTCTGCAGCCTTTGTGATCTTCATTTAGACATGCGTCATTAAAATGAGCTGTAACTCCGTGAATACTCAACGAAGAAATATGAGAGATATATCTATAGAAAGCTTGACATGTCAACTTTGTGCCGCTGAAAACAAATATTCTGTGATAAAGTAATCCATATGAAAACAATGCGATGTCTGTTTTTCATGTCTCTCTTCATTATCTTCTAATGAGACCACGCCCCCGCACTGAAAACCCTATTCAGATTCTAATGTTTCACTGAAGTGCGCGGCTTGAATACGCCCACAAAACAGAAGACAATGCAGCGAGACTGTTCTTAAAGTTTTCTAAATGTAATCTGTCATTTATATATATATATATATATATATATATATATATATATATATATATATATATATATATATATATATATATATATATATATATTAGATCATTTTATTGGATATATAAAAATATTATATTTCATTTTCATAATCATAGTATTTACAAATATATAATTACATATTAATTATACTGTCCCATTGAATAGCATTAATGCAGATAGCATTAAGCTTGTAGTCAGACTGTACTTGAATACATATCTTGGCAAGTGTTAATTAAAGTGGCTCTTCTGAGCTGACATTCAGCGTGCTATATTACCAATGTTGCTGGTACATGATGTTGCACATTGTATTTCACAGGGGATCTACTGCTCATCCAATGACACAGCAGAAATATCAGGCAGACAAAAAGTTCACTATCATCATTGTAGTGTGTAACTAGAGAGGTTTCACTCTGAATCACAACTTTGGGTGTGTAGCTCCTTTGGGCATTCATATACTGATTCAAGAATCAGCTTTCTTACGGGATAATGTTTTCTGGTATTGGGTGGTAAAAGCGTGTCTAGGCCAGCGATGCCCAGGCCTTATTTTAAATATGGTCTTGATGCGACCTACACTTATGAAGCTCATCTTTTATGGTTCATATCTAAGTAATTCACAGATCATTTGAAAAGTCATGTCTTAACATGTAATGTTATATTGATAAACGCGAAACTAAGGGTGTTGGTTTCAATCAAGCGCGACTAAGAATTTCCCACAACTCATTGCCTAAAAGATTAATAATGACATGGAGGGCGGAGCAAGTTACGCCCTTTATGAGATTCTCAATCTTTCCAAAAACATCACATGAATGTCACAAAGATACAAAACAATTGATAAATCCACTAGGTTAGTTTAAAGTCCACACAACAGCAACCTAAGGATCTGAAGTTTCTGAATAACCTAGGAAACAAAATGAGTGTGTCTAATTGTATTGATTGTGGACTTGTTTTCTTCAAATCATAAAAGTATATATTATATAAAAAAACAGTACTTGCAAATAATATAATATTACTAAAATAAAAGGACACTTAAGTGTACATAAAGAGAGAGATTTTCATGACTGTATTTCTTAACACACTTAAGTACACTAAAAACATTACTTAATATTCTTTAAACACAAGTCTGTTGCTTTAAAAACGCTGTCTATTTTCTCTATACATTGTGCAAATTTGAAAATCTAAATCAGATGGTTTAGAAACTAAATGATTTTAAATGTTCAACATGTTCATACCATTCAGGCAACATGGGTGGTACAATGTGATATTCATTGCACATATTAATCCTGGGTAAATTAGTCTATTCTGAATTATTGCATATTTGTTTAATTAATTTATTTATTTATTTATTATTTTACATAATCTTGCATTATCCACCATCATAAAACTGTGAGCTACTGTAACTAAACCACAGTGCCATGACTTCAACGTCACTTCGCTCACATCACATCCGATAGTTGTTTTAGTTTTTATTTAAAAACATTTTCTTAAAGATTGAGTTAGAATAGTTTGCAAAAGCATGATTATGAACAGAGTGAGGCTGTGAAAGGAACTAGTGACTGGATGAGTGTAACTGTTCACTATGATGAAGTATAAAGTTCTCAACATCTGTAGAAAAAGCTACTGGGGTGCCTCAGGGCTCAGTTCTTGGACCAGTTCTCTTCTTTGTTTACATGGCATCACTAGGTTCTATCATTCAGAAACATGGCTTTTCATACCACTGCTATGCTGATGACACTCAACTCTACCTCTCATTCCATTCTGATGGTCCCACGATAGCAACTCACATCTCAGCTTGTCTAACAGACATTTTGCTGGATGAAGGACCATCACCTTCAACTCAACCTTGTCAAGACAGAACTGCTTGTGGTTTCAGCAAACCCAGTGCTTATCACAGTTGCACCATCCAGCTAGGTTCATCAACCATAACTCCTTCAAAAACAGCCAGAAACCTTGTTGTGTTGAGTTGTGATTGAAGATCAGCTGACTTTCACAGACCACATTTCTAAAACTGCCTGGTCCTGCAGATTTGCTTTATACAACATTAGGAAGATCAGACTCTTTCTTTCGTAACACACTACGCAACTGTGCGTTCAAGCTTTTTTTCTGTCCAGTCTGTACTATTGCAATACTCTATTGGCAGGTCTTTCAGTACTAACACACTTCTACAACTAATACAGAATGCAGCTGCAAGATTGATCTTTAACGAGCCAAAAAGAGTGCATGTCACACCTCTGATCATCAGTTTGCATTGGCTATCAATAGCTGTTTGCAGAAAATGTAAAGCTTTGATGTTTGCCTACAAAAAGAAACAACCACTGGTTCTGCACCACTTTACCTAACTTCACTACTTCAGACCTGTGTACCCTGCAGAACCATGCGTTCTGCAAGTGAATGGCACATTGTAGTGTCATCCCAAACAGGCACAAAATTGCTTTCACAGACTTTCACCTTAACTGTTCTCTGCTGGTGGAATGACCTGCCAACTCCATCCGAGCAGCTGAGTCCTTAGCCGTCTTCAAGAAATGACTAGACTTATCTCTTCCATTGACTCTTAACCCTCTAACACTAGTATTCTATTTAAATTGTATCTTTTTATTTATTATTTAAACTTAAAAAAATAGATACCTATAATTTGCATAGCACATATTATTGGGTGAACGTGATTTATTGCTTCTATTGTCCTCGTTTGCTCTCTGGTTTTGGGCCTACAAAATAATATAATCACTGCAGTACTCTATGTATTCACTCAACTCATTGCACTGCATTATGGGATAGCCTTCCCTGTACAAGATACATTTATTAATGCCTTAAATTAAACAAGGTATAGATGGCAGCATAAACCTTCTCTTTTGCTTTCTGATGATGACTTAAATGCTGCCTGGTTACATAAAATCTAACTATAAACAAGGCTGCGTACATCCTTTAGTACAGAGCATAAGGAAACTACTTTTAGCTATACACTTAACTGGCACATCCGGCTTTCCATACAGTGTAGGAAAAGGAAAAGGCAATTAGCCCGCGGGAGCAGTTTTGCTGAAGCGCTTATCTAGGATCAGAATAGCCCTGTGCTGAACCCACGCTTACCCCCAGCACAGCACAAACATTAATCTACTGGGCCCCGGCCCGAGTTTTACACCACTTTCTCTACTACAGTATATGCAGTAGTTGGAGAGGGAAAGAGAGATAGAGAGATGCACTGCATTTATCTGAGATTTTCTATGCCTACGTCCACCCACATGTTCTCTCTCTTCCTGCTCATTTACCTCGGCCGTTCTCTCACACTGATTCACTCTTCCTTAAACCCCCTCTTATGGAAAACATGGAGATACAGATATTGCAGGGATGACTAGGTCATACAGTATTTGCACACACGCACATAGAGTACAACACCAGAAAGTACTGGGATATATGCATGCAATTTCATTAGATAATACATATGGACCCAAAGTGGCATACAAACAAATGCTGCATAAGCTTTTTTATCAGAAACATCTCCAATTTTCACAGACATGTTTTTGTAACTGCTTAATTGACAAGTTAGTATCAAGTTCGATCATTTCATATAAATACACTGAAAAAACAAACAAACAAAAAGGATTCACTCAGTTTTTACTCAGAAACAGGCAAGTATGCATTTAATTAAACATGAAAGTTGGAAGTATAAATACTGAAATGATATTTTCTTGCAAAACATACTCCAATAATCTTCAAAAGTAGTTTTTAAATGTAATTAATTTTGAACATTAAGTTAAACTAAATAAAAGTCATTGTTGTCTTGGCAACTAGATTCATTTTATTTATGCACGTATTTTACATTATGTATTTTATTTCAAGTCTAATTTTTTGTAATGTCTTTAGATTTACTTTAAATTAAGTTTAAGTTCACAATTTGTAGTTATTATTATTATTTATATTATTATTTAGCTGTGTTTTTTTTTTCCTGATGTTCAGTCACATGTATTCAAGGTTTATGGAAAATATTGCAGACCCATGGCATCGTCATTGAATATAAACTATTGTTAAAAAGCACATGAAACCAGTCTAAATAGACACATGCTTTTTCAAGTAGAATTGTATATATATATATATATATATATATATATATATATATATATATATATATATATATATATATATATATATATATTCATACTTTTCTTCATAATGTACGCTTTTATTAGTCATTGATCCAAGTAGCCTACTATACAGTTACCTGTATTTTTACTGAAGCTATTCATTTCTTTTCAATCTGCCTCTCTTTCTTTCTCTCTCTCTCTCTCTCTCTCTCTCTCTCTTTCTCTCTCTCACACACACACTCACTTCCCATCTATCTCATATTATGACAGAATATGCAAATACTGACTCATGAGCTGGAATACCTAACACAATAAACTAGCCTGGAGAGCGATGATCGTCACTGGATGACCAAACTATTCCACATTAACTGCTATCATTGTGGAAGTGTTTTGATGACACATCACAGTCCCATTGTGAACAGTGACAACACAACATCCAAACACATACAGTACGTGCATTCATACAAACGTGCAATTGCTCGACAAGGATATGAGTTTTACAGGCTGAGTGGTGAAAGGTCAAACCGAAACGCTAGAACAATGAGACGGAGGGACAGTGACACTGAGGTGGAACTGTGGGTCGACGCAATACTCCTGTGTCGTTTCTGTCTAATTACTAGCTTCCTCTTCAGCCAAGGCAAATAAAGGGCTTTCCGTATTGCCCAAGATCTCCGCACTCCCTGACAACACACCCACAAACACAGCAGCATCACTAAGGATGTACTCATTGTATGTTGTGAGTAATAGTAGTCAAGGGGGGATGTTGAACACAATGTAAAGACGCATGTACGCTTGTGCGGCACGAACCGAGCAAGTCTCCTGGGTGGTTGGTTGGCCTCTCCCAGATTCCCAGGTCAGAATCCCTCCTGTTTTATTACGTTCCTCTTTTTCCAGTCGGCGTGTGTAGCTAAGCCTGCTCCGTTAGGTGTGGCGCTCAGAGCTCCTGAGACTTTTGTTTGGAGGGTAATGCTGGGTGCTTTGACCTCTGGGTAGCACACGATTAACCGCAGGTCAAAAACATTGCAAAAGCAACACATTACTCATATTCCAAGTCATCTGAGGCCGTGTGATAGCTGATTTTGAGTCTATTCCTTTGTGCTTTGTGATGTTTTATAGTTGTGGTCTCTATCGATACATGTACGGTCTCAAATTAAAGGAACACTGTTTCTTTAAACAATTAAATCATACTGAGTTCGTTTTCATCAATATTCTGTTACATTGCAAATTTGATGTCAACACAACATGTTATATCAGTTGTTTCACAACAGACACATATATTTGATGTATAAATATACAATAGTTTTTATTCATAACATATTTTTGGAATCTGAATTTATGATATTTGTTACTAAACGGTGCAGTTTTAGTTTGATTATAAATGAAGGCCTAGTTTAAAAGGCCTGTGTGTCTGTTTTTTATGACCTCAAAATGTTTAGTAGTATAATATATACCATCAAAATTATACATCATATTAATTGAACTGAAATAAAATCATTACGACTAAACATAAAGTTAACCAAATTAAAAAAGAAAAGCAAAAGGAAACCAAACAAAAAACTATTCTAGTTTTCTGCGTCCAGCAAATAGTGGCCAACTTTAAACTTTTCACAACTTTTAAACTTCAGAAATAAAAACAACAACTTATATTTTGATATATTTACACATCTTAATCATTAAATCATAAATTTGAATATATATATATACGTATATATATATATATATATATATATATATATATATATATATACATATATATATATATATATATATATATATATATATTTACATTTATGGTTCAATGTAAAACATGATTTTCTTCCCTATTATCATATTTTTTTTTTATTATTCTCAAATATAATTACATATTTCAACATTACATTATGCTAGATTAACCCTGACTGTTGTATTATTGTGTTGTCTTTATGTATTTTTGAATGAATTGACATTTCTCAAAAAAAAAGCATTTTTTTTTTCAAATAGGACCTTAATTAGGGTGAATGACATATTGAATTTTATGTAAACGAAAACAAGGCTGTGAGAGTCTTACAGTCTTTACAATGCCATGCACTGTATAAAAGTCCTGGATCACATGTAATGGTCACAGCTCACAAAAGTGATACTGAAGTTTTGTCTACTAAACTGTTTTTGTTTTGTAAATGCTTCTAAACACTACGCTTCTATCCCCCACGTTAATTGACAAGGGTCCATTGTGTGCATTTAAAAAGAAAATGCATAATGTACACAGCATAGACCTATACTGTGCATGCTGCAGAAAGAAGATTGTGGTGGCATGCTATTTAGTAAATCTACCAATGTAAATCTACATTCACTGAATCTCACTCATTCTCGTTTATTCCTCTTGCCATGTCCTCATCTTCATCATCATTTTCCTTTTTCCGCTAATACATATGCAGTACCACCTGGAAGGTCAGGGCCCACTCTTCCCCTTATCAGATGCTTACCGTCCAGGTGCCAAACACACACACACACACACACACACACACACACACAACATTGCACTGAATATTCCAGGTTGATAAGTCAGATTACACAGTAGGTAATCGAAGATAAACCCAAAGGTTCATCTGTGTTGGCCTGGATACTTGCAAAGCCACCAGATTGTAGTCAAAAAGCCACTGCTCATTTCTTCCACATCCCTAGCAACTCTTATTTGGGACAATTAAAGCATACTTTAACAGACACAAATATTTTACAGTTTTATTAATTGCAGAAAAGGCTAATGGGCACCACTAGTAAGTCTATAAGTGATAGACAGTATAGTATTTATGTTGATTTACAATGTCAAAATAATGAATTCAATTACAATATTCTTCTTTTGTGGTCAAAGGGACCAACAAAAGTCAGTAAAACACTGTTGAAGAGGAAATGAGGAGTTTTCTAATCATGTAGGTCTGTATTGTGTCATGACACTCAGCTATCAGAGAGATGGTTTATTAAAGCAAAACAAAAGAGGTGAAACTGAAACTTCTAGTGATGAATGTCAAAATGATTGCGTAACAGATAAACAGAAACTGATTTCCAGCCTTTGACATGATCCGTGTCAATAAGGGAGGAGGAAAGCTTGGTGATGTCATGGTTTCAGGCACGACGGATGATACCATGATGCTGCTGATTATACTTCTGCTTCAAATATCAAAGCAATAGGGGAGAAGTAAAAGAGAGGTAAAAACACAGATGTAAAAATAGTTATGATGCCTGATAAATGAGATTTAATATGGAATTTTACGCCATACTTCACACTGTAATTATATACAATTGTGTACTTTTTTTCAATATTATAATATTTTACTGCTTTCCCAGCTTGTAAGCAGTTCTCTGTAAACATTCGTGGGCTGATTTTCCCGAAAAGCGAAACAGTGTGATTGTAAAGTGCTCTCAAAACATTACTCTGTTTGTTTGAGCATCCCGGCCAGCCCAACACAAGTAACATCTGTTTGTTTGACCAAACTGCATACAGTGGGAGTTTTCGGGAAAACTTTTTCAGAGCAATCATTATTTTTGCAATTTAGATTTTAGTGACGCAACTTGCAATGATATCAAGCGGAGATCTACAATACGTGGCCTAATTTTGTTTTTGTTTATTTTGAACCTGAAGATCATTGTAGTACATTTTGTACACTACATACACAAACCCAAGACACTGAGCTTGTTGGCCTAAGCATTAGCAAAAATAAACAATATTGTGTAGCGTTTCTACTTTCCAAGATTTAAATGCAAACATAATAATGATTTAGCTAAAAAAAGATCCACAGGCAGGACTTGTATAATTTATTTCTTTCATATCTGAAATCTCAATATTTTTCCTTCACTAAGAAAACTAACTGCGCTCAGCCATCAGTTTACTTTATTCTAACACTGGATGGGCAGCATTGTCACAACAGCATAAGTTTTCTAAACACAATGAGCTCCATGGATAATTATGAAAGGTCATCTTTGAAATAATGACCAACCTGAGTGATTTTAGAATGTAAGCAGTAATTGTAGTCCAACTAACTGGAACACACGCAATTGCAATAATGTCACTCAGCTAGCAACCTTTCTTGACTGGTGCATTAAGTCAGATATCCCGAAAAAGTTAATAACTTATTTTGACAGACAGACGGACAGATGGATGGTAGGACAGATAGAAAGATAGATAGACAGACAGACAGATGGATGGAAGGACAGATTTAGTTCTAACCTTAATCAAAGACACCTAATCGTGTCTTCAGGATCATTAGTGAATCAAATCTGGGTGAGTTTGATCAAAGTTGGAGCTAAACTCAGCAGGAAAGTGGATCTCACGAGCCATATTTGAGGTGTAACACACATGAGCCTGTTTTAGCTCATGTTTTAGCTCAAAAAAGAAAGCACTTTTTTTTTTTTTTACACATTATTATTAGACTTTTTTTTTTTTTTTTAAATTTGGCATGAATTATGCAAGTGAATCTTGACTAATGAAGAGAATGTAGATCCACCAATGATAAACCATTTCTCTGAAATAGCTCAAAGGTTCATCTCATGGGTCTACAGCTTATACTGTATAGACAGAGGACAACACAAGTTACAAATTCTTAAAAAAAGACAATTATGTTCATCTTTGTGCCCTTTTTCTATATCACAATGGCATTGTAAAGGTTTTGTTTTTTTGTTGTTTTTTTATTTATTTTTATTTTTTAGTCAGACCACTAGTTCTGTAAAAGTGTAACTGGGAATTTCTCTCCAGTCTCTTTCAATCAATATCCCACATACAATAATGTGTAAATTTGTACTTTTGAAATGGAAATATGGCATACATAAGCATATGGCATACTGTTCAATACAGTAGTTTACATCAGAACTTTCCTTCAGAGTACACTGTTACATTGACAACATGACTAAGCGATTTGACTGTCTCATACTGTCTTTGACCGTAAACTATGACACAAGGACTTGGCACTGACATGTTCATTGACACAGATATAAATTTTTGAGAGATGAACTAAGGATTTTGAGCAAGTTTTTCGCAGGTAATTCATTGTTTTGCTATTTGTACGAGTTGTTTTGAGAAATGCACTTACTGTTTTGCAAATGTCAAGGATGATTCGAGAAACGTACCAAAGCGACTGAGAAAAACTGTAATAATAATTTGTTGACAGTTTTCTTCCTTTGGGTTTCCTTAAAGAGCAGGTCATATGGTTTTTGGAAAACACATCTTTTCCAGTTTATAATCAGAATCAAAAGAGCTTTATCAAGTGTTTACACATACAAGGAATTTGACCTGACGACAGGAGCTTCCAGTCCTGTGTACAATTCTGATGTTTTTTTGCATATAGATGATGCAATATAGAGATGTTACATGCCAAAACTGTATGGCCTATGTTTGGAGTGGTGCTAAGAGCTTTAGACAGTGTATTTGTATGCATTTTAGAAGGACTCTTTATTGGTGAGGTCACTACATCATGGTCCAGTTTGAAAATGGATTTAAAGTTATTTTCGACAAAAGACCAAAGTCTGGACCAATTTGGACTTGTCCTGGTTAGGTAGAGTCTGGTGTTTGAGAGCTGTGATGTGTTTTCATTACAAGAGTTTGGATTATTAATTTGCCATCAGCCAACTTCCGCTATGGACAGTGTTTGGACATTGATGTACTACAGATAAGACTTTTGCACACATCAACTTTCACATGACGAAATCCTACAATCTTACATTTTTTGTGATATCAGATGTTAGATAGCCTAACACAGTGCACCACTAAATGCAGTGATTTTAGATTAAAGTAGCACCACAAGTAATGGCTTTGGGCTTAAATATTATTATTAGTATTTAATTTTGGTCATTTTACTTTACAGGGCACAAGCCAAGGAATTGCACCTTGACAATAAAGACGATTCATGGAAGCTTGTTGAATAAATAAGAATTAAAATTAAATTATGTGAAGTTGTTCTCTGACCAATCTGAAGGATTTGGGAGATATTGTTAACTGGTAGAGCCTTTTTACTTTATTATCAACACAAGGAAGACACAAGTGTAATGAAAGGGGGTTTTATTAACAAAGGGATAGACAAGAGTTACTAAACTACTAAATAGATACAATTAATGGATAGAGTGCTAAGATTGATAAATGGAAGTGACTGAGTTTGATGTTTCTATTGACATTATCTTACGGAAAGATAAACTGAAGTTTCCTGGAAGTAAAGGTATTCTAGGTTCACCTTATTCTAGGTTCAACAAATAAATTGAGGGATTATTTGCTATTAACTGACATCAGTTATATAGAATCTAATGACAATACACCACAGAGCAGCGACATCTCCCACTTGTCATTACATTGGAAGGAAAGGAGTTGGATCCGTTTCACAGACTTGAACATGGAGTGCTGGTGGACAATGAACTCCTGAGCACTAAGAAGGTTCTTTGTTCTAGAACATTCAAACCGAAACCTTAAGGTCAAGGTTCTGAAGTCTGTACAGAAGGAGGATTATTGACATTGACTTTCGGAAGTCGTTGCAGAAGATGCTGGCAGTTTGGAGCTTGCAAGCAGAGGATCGCTGAAGAGAAGATTCTGTAGTTGTTGCAGAAGATTTGGGGGGCTCTAAGCTTGAAGTCGTTGAAGTCGTGGCAGCTTCCAGATTTCCCAAACTCGAATCTTGCAGAACTTCCTTGTTTCTCCTTAGAATTAAATTTTGCAACAATGTCTTTGTGCAAGGTGTTAGCATCAGTTCAACCACACATCTTACCAGCTAACTTAGCAATAGCATCTGAGCAAAAGGTTGACCACACCACTTAGCAGCTAACTTAGCAACAACATCTTAGCACAAGGTTGACCACACAATTTAGCAGATAACTTGGTAACAACATCTTAGCACAAAGGTCGACCACACCACTTAGCTCAACTCTTTGTATTGAGGGAATCTTTTATTAATTCCCTGAGAAGGCGGGGTTTGCAAGTTGGCACCTTTCAGATCCAGCATTCTGATTAATGCTGTCAGAGGTGATCTCTGATATTGTGTTGGCACTGTTGTCATTTCCATATAAACAACCAAAACAGGAATCTTTGAAAATGGTGACGTCATGCACGTGCATAGTACTGTATGTTGTAGGTATGTAGACATGCACAGTACGTGTTGATTTTAAAGGCAAGCGTGAACAAACATACACAACAATGGCGGAGTACATGGTACTGTTGTTGCTGCTCAAGAGTTTGCTAACACTTCTTCAGCAAAGTGTGGATTTACTTCACCAATATTACAATCAACAGTGGAGATGCATCATATACAACATATAATTGCCACTTCCCTACAGGTACTGTTTACAAACAGGGTGGCAGTGCCAACAACTGGCTTGGCATATGTAATACAGCGTTTTGGGACATTTTTGCGGATATCTGTATCTGTAATGCAAATCATTACAAAATGTTGTTGTGTATTCGTGAAACGTTTTAAAAATGCAAGGGAAAAACGTTTCCATTTTTGACCTCATGGTTGCCATGTAAACATAGCCTAAGTGCTGGTGCAATGTTGCCAGATATTGATTTAAAAAATCTTTTGCAAATAAGAAAAGAGAATTATATCACTGATCCAAAACGGCCACATTCTACTTTATACATTTTCAAAAGTGTTAAATTCAGTGGAATTTAAGTCTAAATAAGTTTATAATAGCTGGATCTGGCAACAGCTCTCTCAGGACTCATTCACTCAGCCAGAGTCTTGCAGCGATCGCCATTCCACGGATACTAAACATTCTTGCAAACTGTCCACACTGAATTATGCATGTCGTGGGGATATTTATATGAAGAGATTAACAGAAAATTAGACATACAGAGAACTATTTTTATTTTTGAACATTTACCGAGATCTGGACATCGGTGGCCTCATAACTGGCTATGGACTTGACGGTATGTTAATGTTACCCCCCCCCCCCCCACCCCCCACAAGAGGTAGTGCTGTTATATTAAAACAAAAGGCATCCTTTTATGTTCCTCAGAACATAACTTTCCAGATGTTGTGTGGAAAGGAGTCTTGCCATCTTGACTATTGGTGTTTGCTTTCTTTTTTTTTTTTTTTTTGGATATATGTAGCTTTATTAAACCGAATCAAATGTTTTCTATTTTATATTTAATAAATCCATTGATTTGAAATCCCTTTGACTACTACAGATAGATAGATAGACAGATAGACAGATAGATAGATAGATAGATAGATAGATAGATAGATAGATAGATAGATAGATAGATAGATAGATAGATAGATAGATAGATAGATAGGTTGTTGACATATGACAGATAGATAGAAGTGGACAGGAAAGGAACTGTGTGTACGTGCGAGTCGAGCTCTGATGGAAGCACAAGCTAGAACACTTTGTCTCTTTTTGGGTTATGTTTATACTGTATGTTCCACGGCACTCCTCTAGGCTAAAGCTCATTAATCTATACTGATCACAGGCTTATGTCCGTGAATTCACTGCAGTACAGCTGCTCCTGTGGGAGGTCAGGGCTTGTTCTGAGCATTACAGGCAGGATACAGGTGGGAGGCATTACAGCAGGAGTGAGGAAGTGAGACGAGGAATACTGAGTGCTAAAATGGAAAGCCACAATGTAATTTAAGTAATGCGAGTTTTTAAGTCTTATTGTCTCCCTTTCATGTGTGAGAAGGGTGAATGTGATTTTGGCAAGTAGGACAATGTCCACGATGCTTCTGGAACAATATTGTAGGACTATGGATCGCTGGGTCAGTTTAGAGCTTGGTTTGATGCTACAGCAGCATTCTTATCAACCCATCACATCCCTTTGATTTTAGCTATAATTGATGGTTTGGGTTTGGCATGGGGTTGGGACCGTTTTTTTTTTTTTTTTTTTTTTGACAGAAAGGTGCATCCTGAATTACATCTTTCAAGGTTAAAACAGCTGTGTAAGCAGATCTGTATAAACATTAATATTAAGACTTTTTTTAGTACGAAAGATACAAATCTAAAATTGCAATCTTTTTCTTATATGCTGTAGCTTTTTGCTATTGCCAACAAGCTCAGCCTCTTGGGTTTGTGTGTGTAGTGTACGACATGTATGACAATTATCTTCAGGGTCAAAAAAGATTTATTTACCCAGGCTAGTAATGTTTCAGACTGTCCTGCCAAAGCATGCACTCTTTTAGAGCCAAAGACAACCAAATTAATGCTGTCAAATATTGTGCCATTCAATAGGAGCATGAGTTTTGGACAGCAAGACTGAAAAATCAGGGACTAAAAAAACCACAAGTATTGAGGTTTTAGCACAATACTTCCTGTTGCTCTAGTAATGGCAAGGTCATCGGTTCAATTCCCATGAACCAAAACAAAACAAAAAATTATAGCTTGTAAACATTATTAGTTTATTTTGTCTAAAACAGTTTAAATATACAAATACAATAAAATAAAGAGCTGTGAATCTAAATGTTTCTAGTATGAAAGTCTTCATCAATTTTCATAAAATTTCTCTCACTTCGTATACAATATAATCAGAAATTCTCTGACAGTCTGGACTCAAAATCTTGGCCACTCAGAAAAGAAATGCCTGTTATTTAAGAAATGAAATTATTACTCAAAAAGTCACTTTAGTGAAATGCATTCTGTGCAGCCGAGAACATGGTGAATGTTTTTGTTTGTTTGTTTGTTGGAAAATAACAGCAGGCAGCATTATAATTGATTTGTGTCGCACAGCTGTTGATCAAATACACATTTGCTAACACCGGCCAAAAATCTGGTCTCAACAAATGAAAGAATTTCCCACAGATCAGCGCATAATAAATGAACAAAATGAATGACATAAAAATGACAAAACAAATGTTATGAAATCTGTATCTTAACTGAACTGCAGATCCAATCCTGCAGATCCAGAACATAAAATGGAATCACTTTTAACACATGCAAAATAGTACCAACAGATAAAATAGGCTCATATTTTAACCAAAAGCAATTATTTAAAGTTAAAAACATATTAATTATGAATTTGTTTCTTCCAAACATGAAGTTTTTTGTTTCGCAAGATGTTAATCGATGGACTCTCACTCTCCAAGAAGGCACAACAGCGCCTACACTTTCTCCGCCGGCTGAAAAGAGCAAGTCTACCTCCACCCATCCTCAATACATTCTAAAGGGGCACCACTGAAAGCGTGCTGACCAGCTGCATCACTGTCTAGAATGGGAACTGTAGTGCAGCAGAATGCAAGACCCTCCAGTGGACAGTGAACACAACTACAAAGATCCTCGGTGCCCCTCTCCCCCCCATCCTGGATATTTTCCTTACACGATGCTCCAGCAAAACCAACAGTATTGTGAAGGACTCTCACACATCCCTCCAACAGTCTCTTCCAGCTCCTACCATCAGGAAGATGGTACTGGAGCATCAGAGCCCACTCCACCAGACTGCTCAACAGCTCTTTCCCCAGGCTGAGAGAGCCCTGAACTCAAATCCCCCGCCCTCCTCTGAAACCCCACACAAACCACCTATCTCCTGAAACATGGACCATCTCAACTCCTCCACCCCCCAAACAACCCCCAACCTTACCACATCACAGAAAAAAAAAAACTGTCTGAAACTAGAAACTTTTTTTCTGCACACTAGACACTTTTCACACACTGCTGTGTGTACACAATCCCACAAAATACTTAGTTATATGTATTTTTACATGCTCATGCACTACAAATCATCTTGTACTGTTCCCCAGCCAGCTGCTTGACTTCCAATGTTTCTCTTTGCACATGTATAGTATTATGTGAAGCATTCGTATAGTTTGTATTATTATTTTTTGTTTGTTTGTTTATGTATAGGTAAACATTTTTATATATTATTTTTTATTCAAAATCTGTCAGCAGTGTTAGTTGTGAATAGGTTTATATTGTTTTACTTCATTGTTGTATGTCTGTATTTATGTAGCACCGTGTTCCTGTGAGGCAAACATTTCGTTCCACTCTATGTCCACACAAGTAGCGGAATGACAATAAGGCTCAACTTGAACTTGAACTTGAAGAGTGGGCTTTCAGTCCAAATTCTATTAAACATGCTGAGACAGATCCATACCTTGTTAACCCCTGAACTGGTGAGCAACTCCAGCTGCAGTGTTGAAACGATTTCCCATTGAGAATCTCAATAGTATCCTGTCATGAACTTGTCTTACATGGATGACCAGAATTAATTAGTGTCATTGTAAAGTTGCAATATTCAAGAAATCACAGGTTTGGAATGAACAGATTCTCTTGCAATGGCTGAAAGAGTCATCCCTTTAGATTCATTTGGACAACCCCCTGTCGCAGGTTTTCAGTCACCTTAGAGTGGCCCACCATTTTGCAGTCTCAGTGAAAATTGGAGGAATTCAATGTGCCGTTGCATGGAGGTGATCAACCTGTGACACTGCTGAGGCATTATTGAAGCCCAGGTTGCTTTAATAGCAGTCTTCAGCTCCTCTGTATTGTTTGTCAGATGTTACTTATCTTCCTCTTCACAACACCCCATATATTCTCTGTGAGGTTCAGGTCAGCTTATTTGTCTGGCCAATCAAGCACAGTAAATCATGGTCATCAAACCACTTGGAAGTGGTTTTGGCACTGTGGGCAGGTGCCAAAGTCCTGCTGGAAAATGAAATCAGCATCTCCATAAAGCTTGTCAGCAGATGGAAGCAGAAGGTGCTCCAAAATCTCCTGATAGATGATATTCACATTTTTTGAGATGCACCTGTATGTGATACGTAAACATTTATACATGTCTACAGTTGTGCATACATACTGTACTGTTTAAACACTTCTGCATGTGAGATAATGTCAATAATTCAATACTATACATTTCAGAAATTATACAAATGTACAAAAATTTATATTAATGAGTACCCACAATGAGGTCATGTTGGTTGACTATGAATTGCTGTGCCTGTAAGAGAGAGAGAGAGAAAAAAAACAGATTTGGAACAACATATGAAATAAATAATCACTGAATTAAATTTGTTGGGATGAACTATGCTTGTTAAACTGCATTTATTATTGGAAAAGGCAGAAAATTACACGCATTTTGAATGTCACATTGACCTCCACATTCCTCTGCTGCTGTACGAACATTTCCTGTAATTTCCTATTCTACACGCCTCCACACATATTCACATTAAACACTTTTTATACTGCCATCTGCCTAAAATAAATCTCTGCAATAATAGTATCCCATCCAGCAGCATCAAGACATGGTGTCTGGCCAATCCTAACACAATGAATTCCAGCAGTCTGAGAATTACGCCAACAATTTATGGCTTCTGCCCACTCCTCTTTGCACTATTTAAGAGAGAGCGATGGCTTGTGCCATCAAATCCGCATGCCCCCTTTCTGTACAACTCCTGTAGCGTAAGCTCAGTGTTGGTGATCAACCAAAACCCCCGTCACTTTCCCATCAGTCTCCCTGCATTTCACACGCTGAAGAAAACCATGTTGCTGCGTCATTAGAGGAGTTTGGGCCTAGGCCTCGATGCATTGCAGCTCTGGCAGTCTGGTCTATAAAACCTAATTGCCCTGAACAGAATCTTGTAACAACATGGTGTGCTGCGACCTGTGTGGAGCTCTTATAATTTTTGTTACTTAATAAATTATGCTCTCATCAACGTCGTCTACATTCCCCCCTGTTCAAAAAAATTCAAGAATTCTCTCTCATCCTGTCCTTCGGTCTCTCTTCTCTCTAATTAAGGCCAATGGAAAATTCTTTCACCAGATTTATCAGCATGTTAATGAAGAGACTATAATAAAGAGGGTGGGAATCAAAAAAGCTGCTTCATGCCAAACATTTTCAGAAATTCCTTTATAGCAGTGGTTCTCACTCAGCTGGTGGGTCTCTGACCCAACATGGCTTACAGGTCTGTTCTAAATAAATAAAAAATAATAATAATAATTGTGCATCATGTTTGATTGTGTCATTATGTTCAGGTGTGTCTAGTCGTTATCCTCATTTACATTCTCCATATTAGTTGCATTCTGTTCTGTGTTTCCTTGCCTGGTCTCGTTGATGTGTATATGTGTTTGCAGCTTTTTTGTGATGAATTACACCATGTGGATTATTAAAGACTGTTAATCATTGTTCTTCTGCTTTGTGAGATCACCGTGATAGCAAAATAAGTAAGCTATTAAATTTTAAAACTGAAGACTGTCAGTTTTTTTCTATCCAGCCAGAATATGTCTGCTACCCAAATGAAATAATGACTAAAAGTAACGTTAAGTCTTTGAGAACGGGTTTCCAGTGTTCACACGGTTGCAGTCCGTCAGTGCTATCAAGGTGATCGATCGTTTACGTACCAAATAGCGGACTGAAAACGCGTCCTGTGTCAAAGCACAATGAGTATGAGTCCATGCTGCTTCTGCACCCAGGGCCGTAGCTGGGGTCAGCGGGGCCCCAGTGAAGGTTGTACCAATTTTTGGTTTGTAATTGTTTAATTCGTTTTTATTTATTGGTGCTATTTACACTATGTTTAGTTTTTTTTTTTCAAGTTTGTAGGCCTCAAGGTAAAGAAACTGAATAATTAAATGTAATATAGCACTGCATAGTCTTAAATGTAAAAATGAAATATACAATCAAACCAAAATTTATTCAGACACCTTCAACATTTTTCCTATTATTACAGTTTATTTGCTATCACTCGTAAAATGGTTCTAAAATATGACAAGAACTTAGAGTTAAACTGTGTCAGAACAAATTTGTCTTGATAATGTCATAACTTTGATAGAAATGTATGTAATGTATTACAATCAACCAAAACTACAGACAACTGTTATTATGACAATATTTATGTTTCTAAGATGGAAGAATGCTGTTTTTGTAACATGGGAAATATGTTTGTCAAAAGACAAGTTGCTGTCTAATATAACACCCAGATCTTTGACTGTAGAGAAAGTAACAGAACATCCATCTAGTTGCAAACTGTAATCTACGAGATTCTGTGTACTGTTTTTTTGGTCCAATAAGTAATATCTCTGTCCGAATTTAATAGGAGAATATTATTGGTAATCCAATCTTTTACAATTTTTACACACTCTGTTAGCTTAGATAATTAAGAAGTTTCATCTGCTGTAGTTAAGGATATATAATTGAGTATCAACAGCATAACAGTGGAAACTTATCCTGTATTTTCTGATAATATTACCAATTGGTAACATGTAGATTGAAAATAGCAGAGGACCTAGGACAGATCCTTGTGACACTCCATATTTTACTGGTGATTAATAAGATGACTCCCCATTTAAATAAACAAAATAGTAGCGATCGGACAGGTAGAATCTAAACCACCTTAAAACCTGGCCTTGAATACCTGTATAGTTTTGTAATTGATCTATGAGTATGTCATGATCTATGGTGTCGAACGCAGCACTAAGATCAAGTAAAACTAGCAATGAGATGCAGCCGTGATCTGATGCAAGAAGCACGTCATTTGTCATTTTAACAAGTGCAGTTTCTGTGCTATGGTGGTCCCTGAAACCTGACTGAAATTCTTCATACAGATCTTTTTTTTTAAGGAAGGAGCATATTTGAGCAGACACAACTTTTTCTACAATTTTAGACATAAATGGAAGATTTGAAATGGGCCTATAATTTGCCAGTTCACTAGGATCTAGTTGTGGTTTCTTAATAAGAGGCTTAAAGCTGCGGTAGGTAACTTTTGACGCTCTAGCGGTTAATAAACAGAACTGCTTGCGTCTTGCGGAAGTACTTCTCTCTGTTTATGTCTATGAAGAATCACAAAGGTACTGGGATACTCCGCCGCGGTACCCCCGAAGCAATCTAAAATAGTCTGAATATAAACACTTATTTATTATAGGTGCACCCTAGTGATTCAGGACAAGCTAAAAACACGGTTTGGAAAATGGATTCATGGTGTACTCGCTTATTATGTACGTTTTTCTACATTTTGAACACAAACAAAGTTACGGACCACAGCTCTGATTGGTTGATTTCTTACCGGGAGCGGTCCGTAACTGCAAATGGCAATAGGACCACTGGGAGGAGCTTGATTTTTTTCACAGATTATCTGTCTCATATTCTACTGTCAGGACATAATGACAGGTTTAACAAATATGTAAAAAATATATATTTACAAAAGTTACCTACTGCAGCTTTAATAACCACCAGGTTGAATGGTTTTGGGACGGGACCTAAAGATAAAGACGAGTTAATATATGGAGAAGTGGTTCTTCGGCTACAGATAACAAGTCTTTCAGTAATTTAGTGGGTACAGGATCTAATAAACATGCTGTTGGTTTAGCTGCAGTGATAATTTTATTTAGCTCTTCCTTTTCTATAGCTGTAAAGCACTGCAGTTTATCTTTGGGTGCGATGGATGAAATGAAGTATTAGACGCTGTAGAATCTACATTTGTTATTGTATATCTGATGTTATCTATTTTATCAGTGAAGAAATTCATTACTATTAAACGTTGATGGAATATTTAAATCAGGTGGCTGCTGGTTATTTGTTAATCTAGCCACTGTGCTAAATGAAAACCTTGGATTGTTTTGGTTATTTTCATTGAGTTTGTGGATATGCTCGGCCCTGGCAGTTTTTAGAGCTTGTCTATAGATGGACATACTGTTTTTCCATGCAATTCTAAAAACTTCCAAGTTAGTTTTTATCCATTTGCGCTCAAGACTATGAGTTTCTTTCTTGAGAGAGTGAGTATTACTGTTATATCATGGCACAGTATGTTTTTCTCTAACCTTTTTCAATTTGATGGGGGCAACAGCTTCTAATGTATTAGAGAAAATAGTGCCCATGTTGCAAGTCATTTTATCTGGTTCATGTATATTTTTGGGTACACATAGCAGTTGAGATAAATCAAGCAGGTTATTAGCGAATCTGTCATTGGTGGCTGGAACAATAGTTCTGCCCAGACAGTAATGCTGAGCAATATAGTTAATATCATTGATACGCAGCATGCACGATACAAGGAAATGGTCAGTAATATCATCACTTTGAGGTACAATATCGATATCACTAAGGTCGGTTCCATGCGACATAATTAAATCTGGTGTATGATTAAAATAATGAGTGAGCCCAGTGACATTTTGCTTGACTCCAAAAGGGTTTATTAGGTCAGTTAACGCAAGTCCTACATTACGTCAGAAAGATACTGATTCTGGTACAGACATTGTGCAAGATCAGGGAGGACGAGGAGCAGGTCCTCATGGTTGCAACTTTTTGGCCCAGCCGGACCTGGTTCCCCCAAACTTGTACTCCTCACGACAGCTGCTCCCTGGCCAATTCTTCTGAGGAAAGACCTTCATTCGCAGAGACGGGGCACCCTCTGGCACCTACATTCCGATCTTTGTATCCTACATGGGTGGGTTCTGGATGGGTCACGGAAGGTTTAGGTACCTTGCCACCTCAGGTGGTAACTACCATCACTTCAGCCAGAGCCGTTTCCACCAGACATGCCTATGCTTTGAACTGGAACCTCTTCATCATTTGGTGTTCCTCACGTCGTGAGGACTCCTGGAAATGCCTGATCGGGTCAGTGCTTTCCTTTCTTAAGGAAAGGTTGCAATGAAGGCTGTTTCCTTCCACCCTAAAGGTCTATGTGGCCATCATTTAGGCTCACCATGACCCTGTTGAAGGTAAGTCTCTGGGGAAGCATGATCTGTCCACTCCACGGACTAGATGCATGCGCTATTCCCTTTAGGTGAGTTCCTCAGTTCAGAACCCTGGGTTCCTCCAGCACTGTTGATGTCCAGCACTTGCGTGCATGCCCTTTCGGTCAGCCCTGTGTAGGACTAAGTGCCTCCATGTGTTGTGATTCCCCTTTCTGGGCAATCCCATGTGTGTATTTCGACAATAAGTCTCTTCGCAGCATGCGTCTTTCCCTTGGCAAGCACCTTGCCAGCTCTGTCATTGAAACTTCCACCCTGCAGGCTGGTAACCTCAGAGTTCATGTGTATCTCCACATTTTGATTGGTACCTGCCTTTGTAAGTCATCCTATTAACAGGCAGCCTGCTAGCATACGTACAGCTGGAATATGCGTCCCAGTGTGTTCTTTGTGAGCTACACGCCCTCACCTGTAGGAGGGAACGGAGACGTTACGTCCCCTTGCCACATCGCTGTTCCACTGAATGGCCATGTCTCTGGGCTCGGCTCCTCAGCGAAGACTTGAATGCAAGATGCTCACGCTGCTCCTTATATACCCGCTCTGCGGGGCGGAGCTCGCAATGCAAATTCTGACCAAGGTGCTCTGTGTTTCATTGGCTCATTTTGTAACCACTCGAAGGTGATTGGACGAGATCCCATTCATCAGTCTCTTGCATTGCAGTCTTTTGCATATCTGACAGTGTAACATTAAGCAGAAGTATTTTGATTGAGTTAAACTTGTATCCTGTTTTCTGGGTAACATTGAGAATATCACTATATATTGTTGCAACACCACCGCTACGACGAGTTTAACGGGGCTAATGCTTATAACATGCTATATAAGTAGTTTTGTGGAGTAGACTCATTTAAACCAATATAGTTATTTGCTTTTAGCCAGGTTTCAGTCAATCCGAGTATATCAAAACTATTATCTGTGATCATTTCATTTACAATAACTGTTTTTGGTGTGAGTGATCTAGTGTTCATGAGCCCAAACTTAATAAATGTTTTTTGTTAATTTATTTTACATTTTTCTGCTTTAATCACGATAAGATCCTACATTAAATTTATATTTTGACCCCACTATTCAGAGAACAGACACAGTCTTAATAGACTGGACAGCACAAGTACTTCTATCATTTAAGCGGGTAGAACAAAAGACATCATAGTAGTTATCTGAGAATTGGCTTACTAGTCATATGGAGCGAAGTGTCCTGGAGATGTTGTCCGAGAGGAGTTCCACTCCGACTCTGCTGGGGTGCAGGATATCAGCGTGAAAAAGCCTAGGACGGTCCAAGAAAAAAATTCCAATTATTAACAAAGAGCAGTTTCTGTTCTTTACACCATTACAATAACCATTCAACCATTCAAGTAAAAAGTCTACTGAACCTTTTGAGTCCTCGTCCATACGTGGGGAATGGTCCTGAAACGATGATCGTCGCCACAGACATCGTGCTGCCCATTGTCTCGATCAGGCTCCTCTAGTCCCTCTTCAGTGTCTCTGTCTGCCTCAGTGTGGTGTCGTTAACCCCGGCATAAAGCACAACCGCTCTGGGGCTCGCAGAGGGGAGTTAAGGGGTTCCAGGTGGAAATCTCGAAGACCAGAGGGGGAGAAGTCATTGCCCGGGGCCTGGCTCGCATCCTCCGCTGTGGATGCACCCAGGGTCCGTGGTGTCCCAACGCCAGAGTGAAGGACATATGGGAAGATCGCGTTCTGGGTGCATCGGAACTGTTCAGAGAAACACATGGGGTAGAAGTGGTGGGACTGTTAGCACGAGTCACGAATCTGTACATTTTTGCACATTTATTAAAAAAGAAAAACTGAAATTTCACACGGTCCTAAGTATTCAGACCCTTTGCTCAGTATTTAGTAGAAGCACCCTTTTGATCTAATACAGCCATGAGTCTTTTTGGGAAGGATGCAACAAGTTTTTCACACCTGGATTTGGGGATCCTCTGCCATTCCTCCTTGCAGATCCTCTCCAGTTCTGTCAGGTTGGATGGTAATCAGAATGAGCTTTATTGCTTTATTGCAAGGTATGTTCACACATACGATGAATTTGTTTTCTTGACAGAAGCTCCACAGTGCAACATAATGACATTGACAGAACAAAAAACAAAACTGAATAAAAAAAAAAATACAAATAGGTATGTAAGGAATGAAAATATACACATTGACAGTGTATGGCAGGTATATTACAATGAGCTTTATGTATGTACAGGTATAACGTTGGTGAACAGCAATTTTCAAGTCTCTCCAGAGAGGCTCAATTGGGTTTAAGTCAGGGCTCTGGCTGGGCCATTCAAGAACAGTCACAGAGTTGCTGTGAAGCCACTCCTTCATTATTTTAGCTGTGTGCTTAAGGTCATTGTCTTGTTGGAAGGTGAACCTTCGGCCCAGTCTGAGGTCCTAAGCACTCTGGAGAAGGTTTTCGTCCAGGATATCCCTGTACTTGGCGGCATTCATCAGTGTAAAGTGTGAAATTAATTTATTCAGAAACAGTGGCACCAAACTGCAAAATAATTCCTCAAGTCCTTAACAAAAATGTGCATGCAGTTGTTACTTTTTGTTTTGATTGTATAAATTAATGTGTATATGTTGGTTCATGTTAAAGGTTGATGTTAAATTTTGACTTGAATGAAACCAGTTAATTCAGATGTTACCATTTTTACGTTTCTTTCTTTCTTTCTTTCTTACTTTCTTTTTATGTGCATCTTCTATCTGAAAAAACGAAAACATGCAGTCTTGTATCAAAGTCATGTCACTGGTATTTTTATGGAATCAACCAAAAAATAAATAATAGTGGTCTCCCCATATTAGGGTGTAATAGGAAAACACC
Source organism: Carassius gibelio (assembly GCF_023724105.1). Lineage (NCBI taxonomy): Eukaryota > Metazoa > Chordata > Actinopteri > Cypriniformes > Cyprinidae > Carassius > Carassius gibelio. The sequence goes on along the minus strand of NC_068403.1, from coordinate 24,662,030 downwards.
TTTAATCACTTTTGAACAAAACTTATTTCTGGGCAAATCTAGTCTGCACTTGCCTATTAAATACTCAAGGACTTCAGATGATCCATTTTATTTTGTTTGTTTTCTTGAATTTTTTATTTGCAAAAAATGTAACATGGAACCAGAGCACAACAAAGATCAAGGCTTCACAACAAACACTCTCAATGTGTTTCTGTTCAGTTTCAGATTCATCTTGCATCTGGACACTGTCACTCTCTTCCGCTCATCATGAATGAGAGAGTGAGAAGATACTGTAGTGTTATTACAAGTGAATGAAGAAAGACAAAAAAAAGTCTCTCGTTCACTTGTCCTTGTCTTTGATCAAGCTGTACTGACAAGAACTATTGCAAACAATTTCTGAGCAGTGCACAAAATGAGCAGCATTTTTTATGAAGACAACAATAATTTGGGATCTATATTAAGAATAGGCATGTTTAGGGCAGCACTGTAAAAAAAAAAAAATGTGCTTGTTAATATTGCCCTCTTAATTACAGTTTGTTTCTTCTGCTTTAACAACTACAAAAAGTATATGTCTCCACTTATGCCTATATAGCTAGATGTTTTAGCATTTTTAATTTTGGTTTGGAGGCTTCTGAAACTCACATCTGCTGTGTATAGTGTTAGTTCACCAAAATTTTTAAATTTTGTCATCATTTACCCTCAAGTTATTCCAATGCTGTTTTGGTGACCAAACAGTTGTCAGAGGTCCATTGCCTTCTTCTCTTTTCTTACATCTTCTCATCTCTTTATACCTGTTGCACTCTTCATCTTCTCTCTCATTACACCCCTTCTCTATACTCACTCCACTACCTTATAGACTTACCTTTATCTGTACCCCACACAATCAAAAAGTGACTGACTCTGTTAGAAATCTTATAATGGGCCATGTTTGGATCATTCAACCGTACAATAATCCAAACACAAACCTCAAAAACAACACAGAAATGGGTCACTGAGCTCAAAACCAAGCTTCTTCTATGGTCATTCCAGTCCTCTGACCTGAACCCTACAGAAAATGAGGGGAGTGAACTGAAGAGGAGAAGCTGGGAATCTGAAGAGTCTGGAGTGATTTTGGATGAAGGAATGGTCTCTGATCTCTTGTCAGGTGTTCTCTAACCTCATCAGGTATTATAGGAGACAGTTTTGAGCTGTTAAACTGGCAAATGGAGGTTTAAAAAATAATTCAATAAAAGGGTGTCCTTAATTATGGCCAATGTGTATTAGAGAAAAACATTTATTTCATAATGATATTTCCCCCCATTTTAAATTCTTATTATCCAATGAAAGGATACATTTTTAAAATAAAACATCAAAAGGATTAACAATGCAGATAAATTTTCACAGGCTTATTTGATCATATTTGCCAAGGGTGCCAATATTTGTGGGCATGACTGTATATATATATATATATATATATATATATATATATATATATATATATATATATATATATATATATATATATATATATATATATATATATATATATATATATTTCACAATCTTTCTTGATCTTTGTATACTTCCCTTTTATCACTCAAAAGCAATTGTGATAAATGCATAAATAATTAGGAAAACTGCATTTCCAGTGTTTTGTGAATAATTAGAAGCATTAGTGAAATCTATGAATCGCAAAGGATCTTGAACTTTCATGCAACTGAATTAATCCTAATTAATGTTAAACATGTAAAAGATCACCAGTCATCATCCAAATTGTTTAATTTACAACAGCGGGCTAAAAGAACAGCTTACAGAGCATAAAATAAATAAATAAAAAACTGCAGTACTGCAAGAAAAAGTGTGTATACAACTGCTTAGAACCTGATGTGTCTTTAAAAGGATAGTTCTACCAAAACTGACAATTCTGTCATTAATTACTCACCGTCATGTGAAACCCATAAGAACTCTGTTCATCTTCTGAACACAATTTAAGGTATTTTTTGAAGCATTCTGAGAGCTCTCTGACCATCCATAGACAGCAATGGTCCTTACACAATCAAGGTCCAGAAATGTAGCTAGAGTATCGGTAAAATAATCCATGTGACATCAGGGGTTTAACTGTACTATTACGAAGCTACGAGAATACTTCTTGTGCCCAAAAAGTGAAAAAATAAAAAAATAAAAATGTTTTATTAAAAAAAAAAACGTCACCCTAGCGCCATTTTGGAGAGTATCGCGGAGGTGATGTAGCCTGGTAATACCAAACACTGCTACTACACTTTGCTTCTTAGACAGAGTCTGGAAGGGCATAATTGACAAGCATTATCTTTCTCGTGGGGGAGCGCTTGTCTGAAGTTTAAAATCATTGGTTACCCATAAGCCAATCACATAACTTTTGGTTATGATGAGTGTTATGCGCCGGCTCAGCCACCTCACACTTCCGCTGTAAACACAGGTATGGTGCAAAAAGAAAACCATCGAGCGAGTTTCGCTGCCTCTTTAACCTGATCCTGCATGAGAGCAACCAATTATCGCCTTGCCGGACTTTGGCCTCCCCAGTTTTTTGCTGACGAACAGTTGATAAATTAAACTTTTCCCAAAACCTGTCACAAATAGGGCCACAACATCACCTCAAAATGTGAAACACTCTGCGAATAGCATCCCGTTTCTCCATGTCTGCTGTCGTTTTCGATTTTCCTAACCTAAACTACAAGGTGTTTCTCAATGTCAAGGAAGTATCCTCGGAAGCCAGTATTTCGATGATGCTACGTCATCGACATCCGTCGAAGGACTGTTCCAATGTCTAGGATCCTCGGAATTTCAACCAAGGACTGAGTCCTTCGTTCGAAGAATATCCCAGACACAGGAAAGGATGCATATGTGTATCCTTCGCGCTCTTCGTGCTCTCAAATCACCCACAATCCTATGCGCGCAGCATTGCTATATAACGTTAGTTCAAAATTCAAAAATGTCAAACGTTAACGTAGTCAGAGCGTTAACGGTTTTTATTTTCGTTACCAAACATTTGTTATAACTGTAATAAATTAAAGTAAAGTTTGATGTTTAAATGCCAGTACAAATTACTACCGTATTGATATTGTAAATTATACAAATACAAATGGTAAACTGAACCGGACCTGTCATTTAACAGTTGGTTGTGTCATCGGCATTTCTTTTATAAATAACTAGTTAAGTTGTCCAAAGTAATTTAATGATACCATTCACAGCGTTATTCAAACGGACCTTTTCACTGACATAATGACGCAATTACGTGCACTTGCTAGCCTGTTCCATTTACGTGTTCTCTGTATGCTAAAGAGGAGTCTCGAAGCCTCTGAAGGAAGTGACTTGGAAGGATCAGTCCTACCAAGGAAGTATCCTTGACATTGAGAAACGCCTACAGTCCTAAATTTGGCGCTTAGCATACTTCCAAACTGAAATTGAGCGGAAGTACGAAGTCTGACATAGTCAGGCTAGAGGTGATGCGGAGTAGACAAATTGTTGAATGAAGTCTTGTTTTGTTTTTTTCGTAAAAAGTATTTTTGTAGCTTCCTAATATTAACCTTGCTGTCTATGGGAGGGTCAGAGAGCTGTCAGAATGCATCAAAAATATGTTAATTTGTGTTCTGAAGATGAACGGAGTATTTACGGGTTTGAATTGACTTGAGGGTAAATAATTAATGATAAAATTTTTGGGTGAACCATTCTTTTACAGTTTTCTATGTCAAAGACAGTTTACAAATATGAGTGTTGGCATGGATTTAGACGTACGCACAATCCAAGAGCAAATCTATGTGTACAAACACTTTATACATGAGGCCTATAATCTGTTTAGGACAATTATAAATGGTTCAGATTACTGTAAACTGTTTTGAGAACAGTGACCTGAGTTTGGAAAAATGTGTCAAAACTATTGAGAGAAAACGGTAGTGGTAATGTGCTATTGATTTATTTATTTTCATATCAGGTTCAATATGTGATACAAAGGTCCTTTGTTTTGGTTTTGTTTTTTGACACAGTAATGACTGACAAGTTTTCTTCACACTGATTTACATTTACATTTATTCAATTGACAGACAAAGTGATTTACCTTAAGATGGCAATAAACATGAGTAGTGCCTATTATACAAGATTTCAATCTTTATTCAATGTAGGAATAAGCTAAGGCAAGAGGGGATAATTTTAGTAAGAGAACCGAAAAAGTGAAGGAAGTGATTTTATTTTATTTTTTTATGAGGCAGTTAAATGCTCATAGAAAATATGAGTTTGCAGTTGTTTCTTGAAGATAGTGAGGTATTTGGCTGTCTGGATGGAGTCTTGTAGTTCATTCCACCAGCAGGGTATGATGAAAGAGAACATCCTGGAGAGAGATTTTGTGACTCTCTGCAGGGGAACCTTGAGTCAGCGCTCATTTACTGACCACATGCTAGAACCTTAAAAGAGAGTGGAGGTTGGAGGTGTTCTGTTAGGAAGGGTCTGATCTTGTGTGTAGTGTACCTGCATACAGTATGCTGTTTTTGCAGTATGATCTTTAAAGGTCAGCTGATCACCAAGGATCATCTCAAGATTCATGGCTGAATCTGACAAGATTATCATTGATGATCCCAGTTGGTTGGTAAACTGGTGCTGTACTGATGGAGTGGCTGGAAATATGAGAAGCTCTGTCTTAGCCAGGTTGAGTTGCAGGTGATGGTCTTTCATCCATGCTGAATTGTCCATCAGGCAGGCTGAGATCTGAGCAGGTACCGTTGGATCATCTGGTTGAAATGAATGGTAGAGCTGGATGGCATCAGCATAGCGCTGGTAGGAAAAACCATGTTTGCTGGAGGAAAACATTTAAATACATTTTTGCAGTGTTTTCTGATCAAAGTATGATAACATATATGACAACACAGAGGGATTGAAGGAACATGATAGTAATAGAAACAGAGCAACATTCCTGCATAGAAATGCCCATATAAGAGATCTGCTTTCTCTAGCCAAAAAAAAACTTAATGCAAAGCATCTCATGATGGCTTACATACGTTTACAAATACAAACATGTGCTACAACTACAGGCACACACTCATGTATACTAAGAGACATGTTCAGTGGAAACATCAGTTCATGACTCACTGTGCTCTGCTTCACCCAACAGTTGTACCAGAATCTGGCCTTTATTACAAGCAATAATGGCAACATTGCAAATCAGGTACATCTGAAACAGCTCTACAGAGACAGATCTGCCCAAACACTGGGCCATCCAAACTAAAAATAGCCCAGGCATACAACTTTCAGTCAAAATGGTTCATTATACTTGGATGTCGACAATGTGTCATGCCCCTGGACTGTTTTGTTGTGTCCGTGTCCCAGTTTCTCCCCAGTCTGATAAGTTTGATTGTTGATTTGATTCCAGGTGTGTCGCCTTAGTTCCCTCGTTATCCTGAGTTTGAAAGCCCCAGTCTAGTCAGCTACTCTTTGTTGCTCCTTGAATGTCATACTTGTTGGATTGTGTGCATTCCCCTGTGATTCCTTGGATTAAAGACTGTAAACTGTAAAAGTGTTTCCTGTAAAATCTACTGCGTCTCCTCATTCCTCACGTCGCATTCATCATCATCCTCATGTGTGTGAGTATATCTGATTCGTCAATTCACTATCATCTGGAAATAAACAGCACAACAATACAATGAACAATCTTGGATCATTACTTGTGTTGTTTTGCTATTTTTAGCACTCAGATGAATCAAATTTAGCTCTTAGGCGTACAGGAATTCTTGAGTGCATTCCAAGTCTGGGGAAATTAGACAGGAAAACAAGTGCATGAACAATGCAACAAGCAGCATAAATAAAACAACACATTTACGACACCGGTTAAGTGACCTGGTGAGTGGTTTGTTAAATCATAACGGTATTTGCAGAATGATAAACACACATTTAACGAATCCATTTTTTTCTGGAACACAAACACAAAACACAAAAATTTCCCTAGAAATAAATAACCATTCACAACAACTGTTTCTTGAGAGATATGTGTGACTGTGCAAAACTGCTCCAGTTAAGTAGAGGGTTACTACAGCACACCTCTGCATGTCTTGTATCCTGGCCATGTGACCTGCGGGAAGTTCAGCATCCATGTTGCTCTCTAACCACATCCACCTTGTGAATGATTGTGCCTCCGTGTTGTGGGAATGGATGAAAGGAGCAACGGACAACTACTGGATGCAGTCCCATTCACAAATTACTCCTTACCCTTCTCTCGGAAGCCATGTTGTGCCAAGATAAAGAGAGACTCTGTCCTTTCCTGTTCCCATCCAGGAGTCAGCCTATAAGTGTGTGGGAATTTCTGTATGTTTTGTGGTGATGGTAATGGCTTCAAAGCACATTTGCAAAAGGCAAAATGGAAAAATTGTTTTGAGAGGAATTCAGACACACTGCCTACCCACATCTTGTCGGGGTGGGACATGCGTGACATCTCGCAGTTTGAATTTCCTCATGAATCGCAAAACTTCACAAACAGCAGATCGTTACACACTAAGTGCAGATGGTGAGCTGTGACCGCCATCAGTGTTTGTAGAGCATAAACAATGATCCTGTTACCCACTCAAACCATGATTCTTAATATGATGTGGAATAACAAAAAAAAAAAAAAATAATAATAATAATTTAAATTAAACCTTATAGCGAATCAGCTCAAAGGGAAAATATGTTTAATCAGTCATAACTAGTTATGAGTAATAATAAATATTTAGATCAGCTGTAAGTTTTTACTTGAGCTCTCTGTGTTAACTGTCTGTCAATTCTAAGAATGTTAACTTCCTGGTTGAGGAAAATAACTTTCTTACTGTACAATCCTACTCAGAGCATGTAGCAAAAATCTGCATGATTAGGGACTTCAGTTATGAGCAAACAATGAACAACCTCAAATGTGATACAAATAAGACTTTATTGACTACATAAACACTTAAACTAGACTAACACACACATAAACACACACACACACACACACACACACACACACACACACACACACACACACATGCATGCAGTGGACATAGGGAAGGGTTAAAGCTTAAACAAGTAAAGAGAAGAGAAATAAAAACATGAAGCTATCAGGCTTCCTGAAGGCCTGGCACAAGCTTAGGGAGGTTTTTAAGGCTCTTAGCTCAGCATCATCTCCAGGAATTCCTGAATCTAAAAGAACCGTCCTGATCTAGTGATCAGAAATTAGATGGGGGGGGGGGGGGGTCCTTAAGATTCTTATAAAAGAATGTGTTGCATAGGTATCAACAAATTAAGTTTTTTTGCAATTTATTTTCTATCTTGCATTGCGCTTTTTAGATCAGCAAACATAAAAGGAATGACATAATGTTGGGTGAGTAAATGTTGACAGATTTTTAATTTTTATGTGAGCCGTCTCTGTAAGTGTCCAAGTACAGCAACTCTTCCAAGAAAACACTTGTTCAAAAACACAAGTAAACACACAAACATTTCTCCTTTCTTCACAGACAGGCCAAGGGAATCCCAATACAGCTAATCTCTTTGAAACTAACCAGGGAACACTGTATGTCAACACTTCTCTCTCTCTCTCTCTCTCTCTGCCGCACACAAGGTGAGATCCTTGAATAATGGCTCAGTTTTCAGCACTCCGTAAACAGGAGGCTAAATTTACTGATTACACTTCCAGCATGAGTTGAGAGGAAGGACTGGCAGCAGCCAACCAGAAAACCAGAGGAACTCTGAATCTTCTAAATGGGTGAGCATATGAGTAAGTGAGGAGAGAGTTGTTTTCAGCACACAGGAACACATTTAGGGAAGTGTAAACATTAGAGGACCAAAAACAGAAAAGACCCATTAGAGGAGAGGGTAAAAGAGTATGCTGGGGTTAAAGGACCTACAATAAATGCACCGATATTTAGCTCATGCTTAAAGGGATACAGTCCTGTATTTCAGAATAAGAAAAGTCAGAATTCGGGTAATTGAAACTTTTTATCTCACAATTCTAACAAGCTTATATCTTGTGTCTCATTATAAAGTCAGCATTGTTCTGACTTTTTTTCTCAGAACTTTAATTATCTCACAATTCTTAGACTCACACTAGCTGCATTTCCTTTACAGATTTACTCAAAACATTTGCAATATTTTATAAATGTCAGTGAAAAATTATTGCGAAACCGATGTAACATTAATGTAACATTAACCGATGTTATGTGACTAAAACTTAACTTGTTTTCTTTTAAAGCTTAAAATACTCCTTTTTTGTTCCACCTAAGTCACTCTGGTTTTGAATGACATAAGGGTGAGTAAATGATGACAGAACTTTCATTTTTGCATCAACAGTTCATTGAAGTATGAATAAATATGCGTGTGAACAGAGAATAAGCATCCAGAGGACAGGGTGGAAAACAATGCTATAGCTACAACCCGGATAGGAAATGAGGTCAAAAGAAGCGGAAGTCCAGCAACTTCCTGACAAAGCTGTGGATGATTAGTGCTGATGACTCTGGTGTTAAAACATACACTCAAACACTCATAAACACAAACATGAACTTACTGTACACTCTAGGACAGGTGTTCACATGTCAGTTCATCTCTGTTAACAAATATGACACTAAGTAATTCAATCAAATTGCAATTTTAAAGAGCAAAACATAAACCATTGATTCACCAAAGCTTTGTAAGCTTATTTACTAAATTACAAATGAATTTGAATGCTCTAGAAATTCAAAAGAAGTATAAGATTTTATTTATTTATTTATTTGTTTTTTTGTAAACATATTTCTATAGAAATAATACTTTTTCTTATTTTTTTTACTTTATAATTTTTTCTCTTTTTTGTTACCATTGTGAGGCTTTTCAGAGAAAGTCAAAGTTTTATGAATGATCTGTCCCCAAAAATATGCTTCAGTTTCAGCACAAACATTTAGCATATGCACAACCTTTTAACAGGGTCAATTAAGGAAAGTCTCCAAGGTTAGCAAAATGTTTAACCATGCAGGAGACCAGAGGCTGTTCCTTTTTTTTTATGGATTTCAATGGAGGAGAGACTTCACTACATTGAATAAAATGCTTTTGAGGGAAAACATCTAGTCATTAAATGACTCAACAACCTATCTGTTAATCTTCAAAATGTTTACCAGTAAGCCTATTCTATTTTTTGAGTTATAGAGTTAAAAAATACTAAAATAATTGCACCAGGTGTATGGCACTTCTCATTAATTTCTATTGTATTCTCAATTGTCGCACAATGCTGTGATGTGACTGGTTATCAAGAAACATATCCAAGCTGACCATTATGCTTTTTCTAGTGATAGAGACACGGATCATCATGAAAGCATGCATGAACATACACGCTCAACACATGCACACTAGAATGTTTCATCCTTGATCAGTGTCTGTGCTATTTCTCTCCAGAAGTTATGAGCAATAAATATATTTTTTTTACTCATTAAAATTTGAGTTGTATTTCTGAACCCCTCGCACAACTCTAATGAATTCAACATTTTGCTGTTGCGTGTCCAATAGTTTGTTGTTGTTCTGTCTCATCCATTTCTTTTCTGCAGTGAGGGCTCCTGTTCCCGAGTATTCCTGTTCACACGTATATCCCGCGGAGGACTCCAGATCCCCAGTTAAGCCCAGTGAGGGCTGCAGTCCCCTGTCATGGTCTACAGAGTGCCTTTGAACCCGTAAGCGTCCCCAAGTATTATTAGGGGTATGGGGGTGGTTGTTGGAGGCTGCTCCTCCATGGCGCCCAGAGCTGTCGGATCCACCATGAGTCCTGGAACGGTAGCCGTCCAGGCACATCACCCCCCACCCCCCCTCACCATTGGATGTAGTACGGCACTGGATGCACCTTCCGGGAGTGAAGAGTTATGTCAGACTCTGGTCCGTGTTTTTTCTGTGTTTTGCTTCTCATGTGCTTTCTTTTGTTCTTTGTTACCTTATTTGGTTCTTTTGTTCCTTCCTTATATGTTCCTTTTCTCGTTTAGTTTGACTATGATTCCTGTCACCTGTGTTTACTAATTATTATTATTTTACATAAGTCTTTGCTTTTGCGTTCTATAGCTGTCTACTCGTTTCGTGGATGTGTTTCCTATTCTCTCCAGTGTTGATGTACCCTGTGTCTCATGGATTGAATACTGTTTGTATATTCCTCGTCTCCTCGGTTCTCAGTTTCTTATTCTTTTTTAATTAAGCTGAGTTCTTCTTTGGAGTCGTTTTCCAATTTTTCTACTTACAATATTAAAAAAATCAAATGACCAAAAGATGCACTGATGTACAAAAACACTAGCATACACGTAAAACACACTATATACATTGAGCTTAACTTTTGTAGCCCTAAATGATTAAAACTAAACTGATGACTAAATCCACTGAAACTGGCAAACTAAAACTAACAATGATAGAATTAAAACTCATTTAAAATAAACTAAAAAGACGAACTAAGAACACGTTAAACGATAATAATCCTGCCCCACTGAAATCAATAGATCTGCAGCGCTGTCTGGCATAGTGCACTGTAATCTCTGCTAGATAAATGAAAGTAAATTGTTCATTGAATTACACCATTATGAGAATACTTATGCCAAAAATCTTTGCTTCCCATCAAACTCCATCACTGGAGGCCTTCCAGCCAAAACAATTGCGGTTTATAAGCGTTCCAGCTCTGTGATAGCTCAATTAATGATACTTTTATTCAAAGGGCCTTGGCACATTTTGTAATGAGAATTTCATTGTGGAGCTCTGCATTAATTGAGCCTTGACAATTTAGTATAAAACAATTAAATTGGCAAGAAAGCGTCTGCCAAGAAAACATAATTTGCTTTTGCTCTCGGGGTAAATAATCGGCCTTAAAATTATTTTGGCACCTTTACAGAGTCACTAAGAATTACAACTTTGTCATTAGTGTCTCACAGCAGTGGGGATATGAAAAGCTCCAAACTCTTGCCAGCCATCATACAGTCTCAGGGCCTTAGAGCAGAAAGTGTGGGTGGCTCTCATATTCCCAGCGGCTGGCCTCAGCCGGACATGTGCCTTAATGTTGCAGAAAAGTGTTAGTCATAACTACCAACTCCAGGAAAGCATCAGTTTGATAAAGTGTTGCGTTTGTAATGGCTCACTAGGACAGACTCCTGCTGATCTTCCATAAAGGCTACATTTAAACAATCCGCAGATGCTCTTTGTAATACTACAAGCAATCTGGACGTCACCCAAACTAGGGACTGACTGTTCTTTTTTATTCTGAGCTCGCTTGAAAGACGTTAGCCTCACACAATTAGTGAAAAAACATAACTTGCATCATTATCAACAAACTATTGACTGTACTTTATTGACTTTACAGTTGGCTGAGCTAAAAATATCCCAGTGTTGTTCTCTTTTAGCATCCTGAGCAGTGATGCATATCCACATGTGCAAGTACTCCAGCAGAGAGAATGATGTGTACATGCCATCGCTTTGTGGAGTCGTCGTTTCTGTGCCAATAGATTTTGTGGGATGTTTTAAAAGGGAACAAATGGTCCATCTGTGTATTTCCACTGATCGTCGAACTTTTCTTAGTACTGTAGTCTGAGGGCTCTTCTGCTGCATTAGTGTTGGTTTGTTGCAACACAATATTCAAGGCTGAAAATGAGTTTTATTATGTTACATGACAAATGCCAGAGGAAAATTCTGTTCGTGACTACTATAGGGTACCTAGCACAGTGTCCACGATAATATGTCTACATTTATAAGTTCTTAGAGACGTGCTCTTTGTGTTCATGTTGGTTTCATGATTTGAAGGTTTAATGACTCATGTGGTCTAACTATTTAATAACGTTATTATTATATCAGGAGTTATTCATTTCATCACCACACCACATGCCATTTTTCAGCCTTACTGTAATTTTTTTTAATTATTATTTCTTGGTTTAATACTTAATATAAATATTTGAAAACTGCTTCACTGCTTAATAACATTGCTTGAGCAAATGTCAGGACACTTCACCTTTAAAGGGTTCAGCGGGTTCGTTGAGGTATGGAAGGGAGGGGATGGCATGAGAAAAATTTAATTCTGTGAGAAGAAGTCCATATCTATAATGATAACAGCACAGATGAACGATATTGTTGCAATTTCTCTTAAGCCAATTAGGATCCTGTCTTTAAATTTCAAGAAAGAATCAGCATTAAAGTGCATTTATAATAAACATAATGTTATTGTCCTTTGGTGTGGATGCTAATATAGTCATTTTTTATATTTATTCTTTGGGAATGAGACTGTGTTCTGGACTAAATTATGACTAACGGTCTACATTGCAGCTTATTCTGGCCAAGACCCACTTAACCCTCTGTAGTCTAAGGGTATTTTTGGGGCCTGGAGAAATTTTGTCATGCCTTGACATTTGTGCTCTTTTCAGTTTCTTATAAATATCTAAATGGATAAAGTCTAATCACACTGTAATCAGCACAAACTGGGCTATAATTCTATGTGAAATGCATGCATGTACATGATTGTATTTTTGAGAAAAAAATGTTATGCGTAGTTAGTACAAAACTAAAAATGTTAAATCACTTGAATAAGGCCATAAAACACATAAAGAACGATGGTTCCCGGGGAAAATAAATTCATGTTCATGTTATGTGTGTTTACTGAAAACATTATTTTCCTTTATTTTATATGAGATTAAGATTTTTGAGTCAGTTTAATATAATGTGTTTAAATGACTTAGACAATTAAGTTAATTATGCTTAAAGCAGCAACTAATCTTAAGTTTTTTTTATTTATTTATTTATTTTCTTTTTATTGAAATACGTGGATTTTTTTTATTATGTAGAGTAAATATACATAGGCCTGGTTTCAGAGACAGGGCTTAGACTAAGCCAGGACAAGGCCTTAGTTTAATTAGGACATTTAAGTAATTTTTAACAAATGTGTATATTATATATATATAAGATAACTGGTGTCACTTTAAACACAAATTTTGTTTTAAATAAACGTTTTTAGTTTTCATTAATTATTCTTTCTTGTTTTTATAAAAAAACATCACCATAAATATAATTAGCTGTTTGAAGTATTCAGTCGAAATATTGAATGCAATGATTATGTTAAGCAGAGATAGCTTAGTGTGATAAGGATGAGATCGGATCCAAAAATGCAAAGAAAAAGAGTTTATTGAGAGAGCGGAGACACGAGTGTCTTCAAAATGGGAACTCAGGAAGTTGCAGGTTATGCAAAATAAACAGTCTCTTAACTTTAACACAGGCTGATAGCAAAAGGGCAAAGGAAAGGTTACAGGGCGGTCTCAGAAGAGGGTCCCCTTTTCATCGGGTCAGTGGCTCTCTCGTGACTCTTGTGAGTAGCGGGTATGCAACAGGTAGTCAGGGAAACCGGTTAGCGGAAGCTTGACTGCTCATCCCCACGTACCGTGTGGCTGGCATGCACAGAGCTCTGCTCAGGGAGATCGACGACAGAAGAAGGGCTGGACACAGTAGGAGAGAGGTTAATAGGCAATGATGTGGTGTAGCTGACCTGAACCAGACAGAGACAGGACTGTGACACGACAAGAGGAATACAACAGGGTTTGTAGACAGCCACCAGCATCACACTCAGACGAAATAATCCGGCAACTGGCAAGAAAGCAGAGGACATTAAGTAGCAAGCGGGTTGGGGGGGGGGAGCAGGTGAAACGGATCAATGGGACAATAACTAATGAGGCACAGCTGAAAAGGGAAAGGGAAGAAATGAGGAAGTGATCAGCGGAGAGAGGAAAAAGGAAAGAAAGACCAGAGAGAAGATCCAGACTCATAACAGTGCCCCCCCCCCCCTCAGCGAGCACCCCCTGGCGGCTCCGAAGGAAATCATCAATGAGAGAGCGATCCAGGACGTCCCGGGATGGAACCCAGCTTCTCTCCCAAGGGCCGTAACCCTCCCAATCCACAAGAAATTGATGGCCACGACCGCGACGACGCATATCAAGAATCTTGCGTACAGTGTAGACCGACGTGTCTACGGCCTGAATAGGAGGAACGGAAATGCGAGAAGGAACGCGTACAACTGACTTTATGCAGGAGACGTGAAAAACCGGGTGAATCCGCCGAAGCTTAGGTGGTAGCCTCAACTTTACCGTGACAGGATTGATGACCTTGGTAATCTGAAATGGTCCGATAAAGCGGGGAGCTAATTTACGAGACGGTGCCTGAAGAGGCAAGTTGGTAGTGGAAAGCCACACTCTTTGACCACACACGTACCTAGGACTCTTGACACGCCGTTTATTAGCATTTCTTAGAACGCGGATCCTTGAACGACCCAGAGATGCTTTCACCCGTCTCCAAGTGCGTTTACAGCGTCTAATAAAAGCTTGAACGGAAGGAACATTGGACTCGGTCTCTTGCGAGGAGAATGGGGGGGTTGGTATCCCAGACAACAGTGAAACGGCGACAGACCGGTAGCGGAGGACGGGAGCGAATTGTGAGCATGTTCAGCCCAAGGTAACTGTTCGGCCCACGAAGAGGGATTCTGAAACGCCAGGCTGCGTAAAAGTCGACCGATTATCTGGTTGGTGCGTTTCGCTTGCCCGTTAGTTTGGGGGTGGAAACCAGATGAGAGGCTGACCGACGCACCAATCAGACGACAGAATTCCTTCCAGAACTGAGACGTGAATTGCGGACCCCTATCGGAAACTACATCAGAGGGAAGCCTGTGATTCTTGAAAACGTGAGATACTAGTACTTGGGCGGTCTCCTTTGCAGAGGGGAGCTTAGGAAGTGGTATAAAGTGAGCGGACTTGGAGAAACGGTCTACTACAGTGAGAATTACAGTATTACCAGCCGGGGGGGAGGCCGGTAATAAAATCAAGACCAATGTGGGACCAAGGACGCGATGGAATGGGAAGTGGTCTAAGGAGACCGGCCAGTGGAGAGTGACCAGTCTTAGTCTGAGCGCAAACAGCGCAAGAGGCTACGAAGCGACGTACATCGGGCTCCAAAGTGGGCCACCAAAAACGCTGACGGACTGTAGCTAACGTGCCCCTAACGCCGGGATGGGCAGTCAGCTTGTTAGAGTGGGCCCACTGAATGACTGCCGAGCGAACAGAAACCGGGACAAATAGGAGGTCTTTAGGCACGTTACGCGGAGCGGTCGATTGGGACAGAGCGCGCTTTATGAGCCTCTCAATTCCCCAGACTGCGGTACCAATTACTCGCCCCGGAGGGATTATCTCCCGGGGTGTGGGGATGGCGTCTGAGGGGTCAAACAAACGAGACAAGGAGTCAGGTTTTACGTTTTTAGAGCCAGGTCGATAAGAGATAGTAAAATCGAAACGCGCGAAGAACAATGACCAACGTGCCTGACGCGCATTAAGTCTTTTGGCAGAACGTATGTATTCTAAATTTCTATGATCGGTCCAGACTATAAACGGAACGGTAGAGCCCTCTAACCATTGTCTCCACTGGCCAAGAGCCAAACGGATGGCAAGGAGTTCACGATCCCCCACATCATAATTACATTCCGCAGGGGAGAGGCGGCGAGAAAAATACGCGCACGGATGAATTCTATTATCTGAGTCTGAACGCATGGTAGAGGACGGCCCAACGCCCGTCTCCGACACATCAACCTCGACAATGAACTGTTTGGATACACCAGGAGTCATGAGAATAGGCGCGGATGTAAATAGATGTTTTAAACGATCAAAAGCCTGCTGAGCTGCCTCTGTCCACCTAAAACTTGACTTGACCGAAGTGAGAGCTGTGAGAGGCGTGGCTATTTGGCTGAAATTGCGTATAAAGCGTCTATAGAAATTAGCGAACCCCAGAAAACGCTGCAACGCGACTCGAGACTCAGGAATGGGCCACTCGGTAACGGCTTGTACCTTAACGGGATCCATGCTTATTCCCTCTGCCGAGATTACGGAACCAAGAAAGGTAACGGAGTGAGCATGAAACGTGCATTTCTCGGCTTTAACGAAAAGACGGTTCTCCAGGAGGCGCTGGAGAACACGGCGAACATGTTGGACATGAACCTGGAGAGACGGTGAGAAAATAAGAATATCGTCTAAATAAACGAAGACGAAAACGTTAAGCATATCTCTCAGTACGTCGTTGACTAACGCCTGAAAGACTGCAGGTGCGTTTACAAGGCCGAACGGGAGAACCCGATATTCAAGGTGCACAAGTGGGGTATTGAAAGCGGTCTTCCATTCGTCCCCCTCCTTAATGCGGATAAGATGATATGCGTTACGTAAATCTAACTTAGTGAAGACCCTCGCTCCCTGTAAAAGCTCGAAAGCGGATGCCATAAGCGGCAGTGGATAACGATTCTTAACGGTTATCTTGTTAAGCCCCCGGTAATCGATGCAGGGTCGTAGTGAGCCGCCCTTCTTCTTCACAAAGAAAAACCCCGCACCGGCAGGCGAAGAAGAGGCGACAATGGTACCAGCGGCTAAAGAATCTGACAGACAACTTTCAAGTGCTATGCGCTCAGGACCAGATAAAGAATACAAACTGCCAAGAGGGGGCGAAGTACCGGGCAACAGATCTATACTGCAATCATAGGGACGGTGTGGAGGGAGAGAAGCGGCCCGGGACTGACTAAAGACCGCCCTCAGATCATGATACTCCTCCGGAACCCCAGTCAAATCGGCTGGCTCCTCCTGAGAAACAGAGACAGGGGAGACAGAAGGGTTAGCGGATAACAGACAATTGACATGACAAGACAGGCTCCATGACAGAATACTATTACTAGACCAATCGAAGTGGGGATTGTGTCTGACTAGCCAGGGGTGACCTAGAACTATCGGGGAGTAAGGGGAGTGAAAAACTAAGAAGGAAAGAGTCTCTTGATGGTTACCTGAAACAGTTAAAGCTAACGTGATGGACTGAAGACCGATACTGGGCAGGGGACTGCCATCTAAGGCAAAAAGGGGTGTGGTCTGTTTACGGCTCCTCAAAGGAATACCTTGTCTATGGGCCCAGGCTTCGTCAAGGAAATTCTCCTCTGCCCCTGAGTCTATTAAAGCCTTGCATGCAACGGTGGTACCAGCCCAGCTTAAGGTGATAGAAATGGTTGTGCAGGACATAGATGAGGAGGTCAAGGAGGTTGCGCTCGCCAGTAACCCCCTCTCCTACTGGCAAGCGTTGGCTTTTACCGGGCAGTACAAAACAAAGTGGTTGGCCGCTCCGCAGTACAGGCAGAGTCGATGGACTAGGCGCCGTTCTCTCTCCTTGGCAGATAGACGCAGACCGCCCAGCTGCATAGGCTCTGGCACGGGGCTGGAGGTGGAAGGAGACGACGCTGCCGCCGTAGCTGAGGAGGTGGAGTCAGCGCCTCTGACGCGGCGACGTAGTTCAAATCTCTTCTCCACACGGATAGCGAGATCAATGAGTGGGCCGAGACTCGTTGGCAGCTCGCGGGCTATGACTTCATCCTTGACATGAGCGCTAAGTCCCTCCAGAAAGCGTGCCGCAAGGGCGGTCTCGTTCCAGCCGCAGGTGGTCGAGAGAGTACGGAACTCTATCGAGTAATCCACCACGGATCGCCCTCCCTGGCGGAGTGAGGAAAGCAGACGGGAAGCCTCCTCACCATGGACCGAACGGTCGAATACCCGTAACATCTCCTCCTTGAAAGTCTCGAAGCGCATGGTATATTCAGCCCTTGCTTCCCACGCAGCTGCTCCCCAATTGCGGGCACGCCCAGACAGAAGAGAAATGACATATGCAACCCGGGCTCGATCATGGGCATAGGTGATTGGCTGGAGGGAAAAAACTACCTCACACTGAGTAAGGAACGGGCGACATTGAGTGGGCTCTCCACTATAGTACGGGGGATTATTCACCCGCGGCTCCGGTGTGTCAGGCCTCCCTGGAGGGCGCGGTTGATCTCTCCGGAGCAGCTGAACCTGGGTGGACAAATCAGATAGCTGAGCAGCCAGCGTCTTGACCGCTCGTCGAGTAGCGGTAAGTTCCTCATCATGTCTTCCTAACATTGCACCCTGCAGTTCCACAGCCATGTGTATGGTTCTCTCCTTTGCTGGATCCATATTTTGGCCGGATTATTCTGTGATAAGGATGAGATCGGATCCAAAAATGCAAAGAAAAAGAGTTTATTGAGAGAGCGGAGACACGAGTGTCTTCAAAATGGGAACTCAGGAAGTTGCAGGTTATGCAAAATAAACAGTCTCTTAACTTTAACACAGGCTGATAGCAAAAGGGCAAAGGAAAGGTTACAGGGCGGTCTCAGAAGAGGGTCCCCTTTTCAACGGGTCAGTGGCTCTCTCGTGACTCTTGTGAGTAGCGGGTATGCAACAGGTAGTCAGGGAAACCGGTTAGCGGAAGCTTGACTGCTCATCCCCACGTACCGTGTGGCTGGCATGCACAGAGCTCTGCTCAGGGAGATATACGACAGAAGAAGGGCTGGACACAGTAGGAGAGAGGTTAATAGGCAATGATGTGGTGTAGCTGACCTGAACCAGACAGAGACAGGACTGTGACACGACAAGAGGAATACAACAGGGTTTGTAGACAGCCACCAGCATCACACTCAGACGAAATAATCCGGCAACTGGCAAGAAAGCAGAGGACATTAAGTAGCAAGCGGGTTGGGGGGGGGGGGGGGGGGGCAGGTGAAACGGATCAGTGAGACAATAACTAATGAGGCACAGCTGAAAAGGGAAAGGGAAGAAATGAGGAAGTGATCAGCGGAGAGAGGAAAAAGGAAAGAAAGACCAGAGAGAAGAACCAGACTCATAACACTTAGTGTGTTAAGTTTATGTAAAATGAAACCACTGACCAACATAGTCATCGTCTAACTATGATTTTTAAGTAGAGAGCAGTGTTGCCAACTAATTTTTAGGGGAAGTTGTTAATATTGAATGTTTAATAATTAAACACACATTTGTGAACAATTTAAGTTTTTATTATTATTATTATTATTATTATTAGTATAAGCTAGAAAACTATTAAAACTACACATTCTGAGCATTTATAGTTTGAAGCTGTGTATTAGTTAGTTAGTATGCTTCACTCTAAGACAAATCTGTGAAAATAGTGCACAATCTACTAGGTTTACAAAAATATATTTTCTGTATTGATTTTTGAAAGGTTTTTTAACCTGCAATGTATACATTTGATTTTGTGCTTTCAGGTTACAGAGTTACAACTGATAATCAAAAATGAATATGTGCTGTAAAATTACTATCAACTTCTGCATTTTTCCACATATTTTTCTTTAGTGTACTAACTGATCAACAATCGCAGGTACAAGCTACTAACAAGGTGTAAAAATAATTAACCATTATTATTATTATTATTATTATTATTATTATTATTATTATTATTATTATTTAATTGAGGTATCTTTAGTTATTTTTGAGTATTTTACTGTAGATTAAAAATTGTGTGCCTTTTTATCCTCTGAGTCATTTGTCAAAAGTTGCTAAACGTAGTTTTTTCCAATTTATTTAAAACAGAATACAATAATACATTAACCCTCTAAATGAATGCCTAATTACATGGCATTACATAAATATAACATTTATCATTGATTAAAAATGTTTGTTAATGCTATTTGCTAATATATATTTTTGTAGTTGTAACTCAAAATAGTTATTTAACATAACTTATACTCCAAACAATAATTAATGAAGTAAAATAATGATTTTGAGTAAAAAAATATTAATGTTAATTTGATTTGTCTACTGCATAAACTTCTTTGTCAATTCAACTAAGGCTGTTTAGTTTAACCTTACATACATAACCCTCGTTCCCTGATGGAGGGAATGGAGTCGATATGCTATGACAACATAGGGGGTTTACTTGAAAGCCCCAATCCGCTTTGACTTTCAGAGAAAACACTAATGAATTTTGGCTAGTGGATTTTGCATAGCTGAGCCGACAATAAATAGGTGACAGGTGCATCTTCTCATTCAAGTTTGATGCTGAGGAGCCGAGAACATGTCCCTGGCACTCAGCAATGGTTCAAGGTTGAGGCATGGGGACATGGCATCGCCACTCCTTCCTTCAGGGAATGAGGGTTATGTACATAACCGAGATGTTCCCTATCCGTTGGTTACTACGAGTTATGTTGTGACGACATGGCGGTCCATTATGGGATCATTTTCCCGCCAAATGTATTGCAGTCACAGATCGAAAAATAATAAGCATAAATAAAATATTTAAAAACACGTGTAAAATAATAACGCACAAAACCGGAAAACAAATGCAATTTTTTTTAAATAACAAAAAGCACAGTCATGGATCGAAAAATAATAAGCTTAATCAAAAATGTAAACGCATCTAAAATTATATTGCACAAAACTGAAACATGAATTCAACATCTTCCAAATGTTATTTTTTTATTTTTTTGTGTGCTTGTGGTTTTTTCCCCTTTGCTTTTGTTTCCACGTTCTGCGCTTGCGTTTCTAAAAGTTGCAGTTTGAGTTTCATGTAAATCAGGGGAGGCTTCAGCGTCACCATTGGCCACAAGTTCTAGATTGACAGCTGCGCCTCTAGCCAATCAGTTCAAGGGGGAGTTGACGTCACTCCAATGCGACTCGTGGCTGCTGTGGAAGGTGTGTGTGTGTAAAGTAGAGGGTGATGGTGACACAGGAGTGGATTTTCAAATCTCTCCCGTCCCCCTCCCGCAAAAAAAGGTCCCTTCCCGTCCCAATCCCACGAAAAAAACTGGGGGGAAATCCCGTCCCATTTCCCGGAATGACACAGGATCTCTCCCATGTTGTATTTATTTATTTTTTTTCTGCCGGAATATGTCAGTTACAGTGAAAAAATACAACACAGATCACAGCATGCCCACTTTAGTTAAATAATTTTTTATTTTATTGAACTGAAAGCAGTCTTAAACAATGCACATTGTGCATTTCACACACGTTTTCTATTTTATTATTTTTCATTTGAGCATAGACATTGCTCTCTGAGAGTGGCACTCTCTATAGATTTATTTTTCATACATGGAGTTTCTTGCTCAAGTTCACATTTTAAGAGCAAGTGAGAGCACTGGTGCCTCCATCTGTCCTGCTGTTCAGTGTCCACACACACTTCAATAGCGCACATTTCTGTAGGTCAACATTAGATTGAGCGGCCATATAAAGTTATTACTACATACATCTTTTCGATGAAAAGCTATATTTGAGGACTATGAATGATAAGTGGGCTTTTGGATGTACTGCCCGATGTAGGCAATTGTATTACCACATAGACCAGCCATTACCGATCTCTCCTTTATCAGCCACATTAAAGCAAACAGGAGGACAGCATAAAGACACAGGGCGAGTACAATTGAGTTAAAAATTAAAATATAAGCCTATAGTTTATACTTTATTTATTTAAAAGGTAGGCTATATTTGTGTAGAAAGTTGCGGATCAAAGTGTTATTACGATTCCAGGTCCCACCAACATTTTTTCCCGTCCTGTCCCAATCCCGTGATAGTGATTTTGTTTACAATCAATGTCAGTCTCTAGTGTGAAGATGGATAACCAGCGTCAGCAGGCAAATCCCGGACGATCTCAGGTAATTGGTCTTAAATATTTTGTTAGTGGGTGACAGAAACATTCCCTTCGTGTGATATTTAATGTGCATCTTGTCAGTAAAGCCGGTTGTGTAATCAGCGGCAAATCTCCATCACCTGCACGCTTTCACAAGGAGCATCATTAACGTTCGACTTGAAGCAGCTGCACAGAATGATCACTGCAGGGTTGCCAACTCTCACGAATCTGACTTCAATCTCACGCTGAAGTCCAAGCATGAGTGTCACGCCAGATGCATGAGAGTTGGCAACCCTGCCTAAAATATAGAGTATTGGTAAATAAACCAAACTAACAAGACACGTGTTAACAGGATATTGGCCTACTTGGACTACATAGTGCTTGCAGAAAATATCATAATACACAAAGGGAATGTTTCTGTCACCCACTAACAAAATATTTATGGCTAATCACCTGAGATCATCCGAGATTTGTCTGCTGACGCTGGTTATCCATCTTCACACACCTGCCACAGCAGCCACGAGTCGCATTGGAGTGACGTCAACTCCCTGGCTAGACTTATTGAGAACTGATTGGCTAGAGGCGCAGCTGTCAACTAGAACTTGCGGCCAATGGTGACGCTGAAGCCTCCCCTGATTTACATGAAACTCAAACTGCAACTTTTAGAAACGCAAGCGTAGAACGTGGAAACAAGAGCAAAGGGGACAAAACCACAAGCACACAAAAAAATAACATATGAGCAGGAAACCTGATTTTGTTTGCAATTTGGAAAATTTTGAATTCATGTTTCAGTTTTGTGTAATCCATGACTGCCCTGTTTGTTATTTAAAAAATTGCATTAGTTTTTTCAGTTTTGTGAATTATTATTTTACACGTGTTTTTAAATATTTTATTCATGCTTATTATTTTTCGATCTGTGACTTCAATACATTTGGCGGGATTCTAATCCCATAGTCCATGGAAAGCTCCACAACCTGAATCGCCACCACAACCCTGCAGCACTGCAAATGTTGACAAGCAGACACGTGTCAGACAAATGCTATGCAAAGGTCGCAACCTTTGCAACGCCCCAGCACAAATTTGCCAACCTTGGTGCCCACAGGGACCAAAGGGGAGAACATTGCTGCTGGAGATAGCCAAGCCGCTTTTCCTATGACTGAATATTTTTCTTAAGAAAAGGGGTTTAGACTTTCATGAAATGTGCTTCACGCCTTTCCTGTTTGTTGTTTACAGCTTGGCAGCAATGAAGGTTAAGCGAGTCTTCCAGAGAAGGGAGCTATGGAGAGCACATCCTACCCATATGGGGGTATCATGTGGGGATACAGACATGGACTGACCCAGGCCTGGGGCAGTACTACATATGGAATGGGTCTCTGAGGCATATCCTACCTAGGAGTAGTGAGGAAGGGCTGCCAGCAGAGACTGACTGTGTTGTCTGTCCAAGGGAAGACTTGGGTTCACAGAGAGGGAAACCTTACCATGGAATAATACACATATGGGATAACCCACGGGGAATCAAGCAATATGGACACCTAGCCCAATAAAGGGGCTGACCAGGAACCCAGGCAAGCTAACACTGATCATGGTGTTACACTTAGTGTACCGCGATGCCATGCCCATCTCGGGACTTGGGAGTGTAACCAGTGCAGAAGTGGTCTCATATGAAGCAATTTGAGCAGCGTGACTGTGGCTGCATATACAATATGCCCCAGGAGCCTCTGAAAGTGTTTCATAGTTACCACATTCCTGCCTCTGAAGGAACTCAGGCAATTCAGCACTGTCTGGGCACGATAGTTGGTGAGACGCGCTGTCATACTCACCGAGTCCATACTGAGAAAAGAGATCTTCTGCAAGGGTGAGATTTAGCTTTATTCCCAGTTGATCTGAAGCCCCAAATTTCTGAGCTGCCGGAGCACAAGGTCCCTGTGATCGCACAATTGCTCTCATGAATGGCCCATGAGCCAGCCATCGAGGCAGTTGAGGATCCATTTGCCCACTTCCCATAATGGGGCAAGGGCACCCTCCCCAACCTTCATAAAGACACGGGGGAACAGGGATAGCCCGAAGGGGAGGACCCTGTACTCCCATGCCCAAAACCCTCGAACGTGAACCATAGGAATGTAACAGTAAGCATCCTTCAGGTCGACAGCTGCAAACCAATCCTGGGGCTGAATGCATCTGATGATGTGCTTCTGTGTCAATATCTTGAATGGGAGCTTGCAAATAGCCTGATTCAAGACACGTAGATCCAGGATTGGCTGAAGGCCACTGGCTTTCTTGGGCACTATGAAAGTAAGGACTTTAAAACCCTGACTTCATCTTGGGTGGAGGGACAGGCTCGATTGTGTCCTTCGCAAGTAGGACTGCAATCTCATTGTGCAGAACAAAGGCATCTCGAGTTGCCTATGAAGTCTTGAGAATGCAGCTAAAACTGGGAGGTCGCCTGGTGAACTGAATTGCATTGCCGAGAAAAAGGAACATCCCGTAACAAGCGAGCAACTTGATTATACATTGCATAAACCGTTCTTCGCTAGAGAAGAAACATGCTTGCGACTTCTCCTGACCCATATCTCTTTCTGTCTACACAGAACCGGTTTGACTTTCATCTTCCTCGAGGAACCTACCATTGGCAAACCATCCATTGTGTGCACTGGACATATATCAGCGATCTACTACCATTCATCTCACCTTCACTCTACTTTAAACATAACTTCAATAAACTTGTCATTTGTATTGCAGTTCTGTCTCCGTAGTCCTCTGTCCCTGATAGAAGACCGGACCGACACCGAAGATGTCTCAACAAGACACATTTCAGCAACTTGTGGACACGCTACGGGCAGAACTGCTACAAACACCGTCCACATCAACTACCAACCAGGCTACCGCTACCGCAGTCCCAATGGCCAATCCTAAACCGTATTCTGGTGAGGCGAATGAGTGCAAAGGATTCCTTTTGCAATGTGAATTTATTTTTGAGATGCAACCTAGTCGTTTCCCTACAGACCGCAGCAAAATAGCATTTATGCTTTCTTTACTTACCGGAAAGGCGCTACAGTGGGCTGTTTCAATCCGGGAACAGAATGGACCAGTTCTCCTCTCCTATCGCGCTTTTCATGAACATTTTCAAGAGGTATTTGGATATTCCGAAAGTGATAATTCAGTCTGTGATGAGCTGTATAATATTCAACAGGGGAAAACTTTGGCTGCAGAGTACTCACCTTGATTCCGCAAGCTAGCGGCTGCTAGTGAATGGGATGAACGGGCGCTCATTACAACCTACCGAAATGGTTTGAATGCAGAATTTCGTCTCCAGTTATCAGTGTTTGATGATACCATCGGATTAGAACGATTCATCCAGAGAGCCATTCGCACTGAAAATAGGATGGTGTCTTGCCGAACATCTCAAACTGCACTCACTCGCCCACCAGAACCATCGTCTCCAGGACCAGAACCCATGCAGTTGGATTCCACCCGCATTCCACTGTCAGAGCGTCAACGTCGCATCACACAGGGACTCTATGCCTATATTGTGCTAGCAATGAACATCATATTGCTGAATGTCCTTGTGGCGAGTGGGGCGGGGCCGAGAGGCGTGGGAACGAGGAGTGAGGCCAGGTGTAGTGATTGGAGATGAGCTACACCTGCGCCCCACCGCCAGTATCGAGTCCCACGTAGGAGATGGAAGGATATAAAACTGGAGTGACGACCGTGAAGGACGAGAGAGGACCAGGCCTGGGACATTATTTTATGTGTTTGCTTTTTATTTGTGCGCGTCAGTCTCCGTGAGGGGCTGACGCGCCGTTTTGTTTATTTTTGAATATTAAAGTCTTTATTTGATTGTGCGCTGGTTCCCGCCTCCTTCTTCCCGATGATTACGAAGTTAATATCGTTACATTGGTGCCGAAACCCGGGAGAAGGAGGGACGCGCTGCTGAAGATCCCTCGCCGCTGTGGTGAATCCG
This sequence comes from Carassius gibelio, assembly GCF_023724105.1. NCBI lineage: Eukaryota > Metazoa > Chordata > Actinopteri > Cypriniformes > Cyprinidae > Carassius > Carassius gibelio. Next base: position 24,636,667 of record NC_068403.1, on the reverse strand, counting down.
CGGTGCCCTCGAGCTGGCGAGGTATGTGCCGCCATGGACGCTCGAGGCGGTGGGCTGGAGCGAGTTGCCGGGGACGGGCGAGCTCGCTGCCGGCCGCCCACGATAAGGAGGGGCGGCTGCCGTCTGTGAGGGAGCGGAGGAGTCGGCGCCGTTCGCCAGGGGGCCGGAGCCTGCTGCCACCGCGAAGGAATCCGGAGGGGCAGGGAACGGGGGACTCCTGCCGGCTGCCCAAAACCGGAGGAGCCGTCGCCATCCACCGGGCGGCGGAGGAGTGTCGTGCCGTCCGCCGAGGGCCGTCCAGTGCCACCGCCAGGCACCGCGAGGAGATCACCCAGCTGGTGAAGGGCCGAGCAGCAGTGCGTCCCTCCTTCTCCCGGGTTTCGGCACCACTGTAACGATATTAACTTCGTAATCATCGGGAAGAAGGAGGCGGGAACCAACGCACAATCAAAAAGCAAACACATAAAATAATGTCCCAGGCCTGGTCCTCTCTCGTCCTTCACGGTCGTCACTCCAGTTTTATATCCTTCCATCTCCTACGTGGGACTCGATACTGGCGGTGGGGCGCAGGTGTAGCTCATCTCCAATCACTACACCTGGCCTCACTCCTCGTTCCCACGCCTCTCGGCCCCGCCCCACTCGCCACAGTCCTGTCCGTTCATCACGACCCCGGTGAGTACTATTCAACCAGAAAAGCACATTTATACACCCGTCTACTAAAGTTAAACTGTCTCTTCACCATATGTCGTTTATAGTAACGGCCTTCCTTGACTCTGGTTCGGCGGGTAACTTCATCTCCGCAAAACTCTGCAAACAGTTTAACATCAAGAAGGAACCCATCACACCGAAACTAAGAGCACAATCCATCACTGGAACACCACTCAACCGGTCATACATCAAACATAAAACTCGTGAGTTCACTCTGACAGTGGGTGTCCTGCATCGGGAAACCATCAAACTACTGGTCCTGGAGAATTCCACCACCGACGTAATTCTGGGAAGACCATGGTTAATGGAACATCACCCGGAGCTCTCTTGGGACACTGGAGAGGTGAAACGTTGGGGTGATAACTGCTTTCCACATTGCTTCCCTGAAAGACCTCAACCCCATGCACGTCCAGTAAGTGTTAAACTTCACAGCACAACCATTGAAAGTCCTAAAGAAACTATCTCTGTACAAATCCCTCAGGAGTACACAGACTACAAGGATGTCTTCTGTCCCAAGAGAGCTTCGCGTTTACCACCTCACCGGCCTTGGGACTGCGCGATTGACCTCCTTCCGGTGAACCAGTGCCTAAAGGTAAAATCTATTCCCTCACTCTCCCAGAACAAGAAGCCATGAATAAATACATCGCCGAAGCCTTGGAACAAGGGTACATACGTCCATCGACATCCCCTGCTTCTTCTCCATTCTTCTTTGTGATGAAGAAGGATGGAGGTCTCTGCCCCTGTGTAGACTATCGCAAGCTTAACAACATCACCCGCAAGTTCCGGTATCCCCTTCCTCTCGTCCCTTCAGCACTAGAACAGCTCCGTGGAGCAAGTATCTTCACAAAACTAGACTTACGTAATGCATTTAATTTGATCCGAATAAGGGCTGGGGATGAATGGAAAACTGCTTTTGTGACTCCTACTGGTCACTGGGAATACCTTGTAATGCCATATGGTCTAGTCAATGCTCCTTCAGTCTTCCAGGATTTCATGCACACGATATTTAGAGACTTGCTAAATGATTCTGTGATAGTGTACATCGATGATATCCTCATCTACTCTAAAGACTTTGAGACCCATGTGTTATAGGTTCGAGAAGTACTGGAAAGATTAAGAGAACACTCACTCTTTGTCAAAGCAGAAAAATGCGAATTCCACAAATCTGAGATCAAGTTCCTTGGATACGATGTCTCCAACCACGGAGTGAGTATGGACGAGGGGAAGGTGGCAGCAATCAAGACCTGGCCGAAACCCTCCACAGTCAAAGAGCTACAAAAATTCCTAGGATTTGCCAACTTCTACAGAAGGTTCATTCAGAATTACAGCATGATTGTGGCTCCACTCACATCTGCTTTAAAGGGTGCTCCCAAACAGCTGAAATGGAGCGAAGAGGCTGAACAAGCATTCACTCAACTCAAATCCGCTTTCTGTCAAGCTCCCATACTTGTTAACCCAGACCCCAACAAACTATTCACTGTGGAGGTAGATGCATCTTCTACAGGGGTAGGAGCCATCCTTTCCCAGCGGCAGGGGACCCCAGCTCGTCTCCATCCTTGTGCATACTATTCTCACAAGTTCAACCCGCTGAGAAAAATTACAATATCGGTGACCGTGAACTACTGGCCATCAAACTGGCCTTAGAAGAATGGCGACATTGGCTCAAGGGTTCTCGCCATCCCTTTACAGTGTTAACGGATCACAAAAACCTCCAGTACCTTCGAGAAGCAAAAAGATTGAACCCTCGACAAGCCAGGTGGGCCCTTTTCTTTACACGTTTCAATTTTACCATCTCATACTGTCCGGGGTCAAAAAACTGTAAAGCTGACGCACTGTCCAGAATTTTCTCACCAGAAGAAGATACCTCACCTCCTGAAACCATCCTTCCTGAGAAAATCTTTGTTTGTCCTATTGAGTGGCACGAAGACGACATCATCCCTGACACTGCCACCACTCCGCCGGGTTGCCCAGCAGGATTGACGTATGTACCCTTACAACACCGCACACCTCTCATCATCAAGGCCCACACCTCTCTAGGCACTGGTCATCCCGGCACACAGCAAACCCTCTCGCTGCTAAAACATCGCTTCTGGTGATGTGACCGTGAGTCTATCATCTGGGTATCATCCTCAAACAAACGGACAAACAGAACGCAAAATCCAAGAGGTTAGTCGCTTCCTCCGAACCTTCTGCCACAACCACCAGAACTCTTGGAGCCAGTTTCTACCATGGGCCGAATACGCACGGAATTCCTTACAACAACAAACCACAGGTCTCACCCCTTTCCAGTGCGTACTCGGTTACCAACCCCCCATGTTTCCATGGACCGAAGAACCATGTGAAGTCCCTTCCATCTAGCACTGGTTCCAAGAGAGCGAGAGGGTCTGGGACTCAGCACACCATCAGCTCCAAGCAGCCATCCGACGCCACCAACAACAGGCTGATGTCAGGCGAACCCCAACTCCCAAATTCAAGGTTGGGGACAAGGTTTGGCTTTCCACACGATACATCCGTCTCCGTTTACCTTGTAAAAAGCTGAGTCCCAAATACATTGGACCATTTAAAATCATCAAGGAGGTCAATCCGGTAGCCTTTCAATTACATCTCCCACCTCAATACAGGATTCACCCAGTTTTTCACACATCCCAGTTAAAACCTTATTACTCACCTGTCTCTTATGTTCCCCCCACAGGACCTGGTGAAGAAGCCGCCCCTCTGGACGAGGACAACAACATCTACACGGTCAAAGAAATCCTGGACTCCAGACGTCGGGGTGGGCGACTAGAATAGATTGGGAGGGATTTGGATCTGAAGAACGAGCCTGGGTACCTCGAGATGACATCTTGGATCCCGAACTCCTACCAGAGTTTCACCACACTCATCCAAATAAACCTGCTCCGAGGCCCAGAGGTCGCCCTCCTCGACGTCAGTGGAACCCACTGTCCTCAGGAGCGGACCGTTGGGGGGGTGGGGGGGTACTGTCACGGATCCGCCAGGTCCTACCACACACACTCCTCATTTCCCAAGATCACATTCACCTGAATTCTGATTCACCACACCTGGCACTCCCAATCAAGACAGCACCATAAATACCAGACACTCTCACTCAGTCACCGTCCGGTCTCATCTCTACTAACATGCTCTAATGCTTGCGACTTCTCCTGACCCATATCTCTTTCTGTCTACACAGAACCGCTTGACTTTCATCTTCCTCGAGGAACCTACCATTGGCAAACCATCCATTGTGTGAACTGGACTTATATCAGCGATCTACTACCATTCATCTCACCTTCACTCTACTTTAAACATAACTTCAATAAACTTGTCATTTGTATTGCAGTTCTGTCTCCGTAGTCCTCTGTCCCTGACAAAAATCAAGAGCAAGATCGCGTAAACTGTTAATACCGGCTATTGTAATATCAGCATCAGGTAAGATTACTCACGTTCATTTATGTACTCAGTTACATAATGTTTTAATTACATTTAATAAAAAATAAATAAAAAAAAGGAAAACAAGTTAAACTAAAGGAACCACACATTAACATGGTTTTGCTATACTAGCCATTTAGTATTTATTGTGTAATAATACTAAGGCAATCATTCTGAATGAATGCAATGCACGCATACAGAGCGCGTGATCTCTTTGACGCCCAGATGCACAAATCAGACCCTCCCACCTCTGTAATAAACACGGAGATACTAGTCTCGTCCGAATTGGTATATGAAAATCACAGACGTCAGGTGGTAAGAATCGAAACTCAAACGTAGTTTAGAAAACTAGTCGCGTCCGAATAGTGCTTAAGTCAATTTAGGTTAAGAGTACATCTTGAGACAAAACAAAGGCACTACTATATTTTAAGGTTTCTTTCAGTTGAAACAGTTCAGACTTACATAGGCTTAGGCCTTGTCTGTGAAATCAGGGGGTTAATGTTCACAAAATGAAAGACACTAATAGACTTGTTTCCAGCAAACATCTTGAAGCAAACATATATATAATTTATTTATTTTTCTTTCTTATTTCACTGACTAATTCTTTTCCTTGATTTAAGCATAAACTTGAAAAAAATAATAATAATTCTAAACCAAAACAACAACAACAACATAAACTTTAAAAAGCCTTTAAAAGCAAACATTGCCTGTGTGCTGTCTCTTCTGTTCACCTCATTCACCGCCGATCTAAAGAATCTGAAATAAGTGCAATTCGATTTACAAAGAAACTAAATAGGTTACTGATCATTCATAGTATATTAAAGAAAAAAAGAACAAGCATATAAATTGTTATATACATATATAAATATAAATATAATTTTTTTAACTCATCACTAACATCTTTTGTCCTTTTTACATACAACATTCCTAGAAGCCTTTATGTTGATTCACAAAAACCCTTTCAGGCCCTGGTCTTCACCATATCTTGCCTGATGCTCTTATCCTTTCATATAGTTAAAAATAAAATGCTTGTGTCACGCTTTCTTTGGGTCGGGTATTCTGTCACGGTTTACGCTGCCTGAAGGAATACGGAGTCGAGGATAAACGGAATAAGGCTTTTAATATATTCAACTCAAGGAGCACAGCGATAGACACACGTAAGTGAATGAGTTAGTAGCAAGTGAGGAGACCCGACAAAACAGAACTGAAAGGTAAAGGCTCATGTACAGAGGATAATGGGGAAACACAGGTGGATGGAATAACTAAATTAACAGGGACATGGAACACATGAGGAAGATAATAGACACACCTGGGAACTAATCAAACTAAACACCGAAGGCACAAACTGGGTCACGGGCAAAAACACACTAAATGAGTCCAGGTGTGACAGTACTCCCCCCTCCCGGCAGGTGCGTCCTCGCACCGTAGACACAACCGAGGGAGGCGTGGGTGGGAACTTGGGAGGAGGTTCCGGTGGAGGACGGACTCCCAGGAGGGGGCCAGCAGACAGGGACCACGGAGGAAGGAGCCAGGGAGGAGACAGGAGCAGGAGGAGCCAGATGGTCCACCAGAGACCAGCCAGGACGGAGATCCAAGGTGGAGTCGACGGCGGGAGGAGCCATGGTGAAGGAGGGGTCGACGACACCAGGGGGCCGACAGGCGGAGACTGCACCGGTGGGTGAGGAGCCCAAGATGGAGCAGCACAGCCACAGAGCCAGGGGGACGTCGAGGATCCGGAGGGCCTAGGTGGAGCAGAAGGCTCAGGCGACCAAGGCGGAGGCAGGGTCCTGGCAGACCGCTGTGGAGCCGGAGCGACCGAGGATGGAGGTGGAACCGGAGGGAAGGAGGAGCCTGACAGAGCCGGAGGGATGGAAAGACGAGGTGGAACCGGAGGAGTGGAGTCCCGAGGCGGCGGATGGTCGACGACTGACCAAGGTGGAGCCGGAGGGACGAGGGAGCCCGGTGGAGCGGGTGGGATGACAGGCCACGGTGGAGACGAGGGAGCTAAGAGCCAAGGCGGAGCCACTGGGTCGAAGGACCGAGGAGGAGTCCAGGGCTCGGAGGCTGGAGGCGGAGACAGGGCCTTAACGCGCCAAGGCGGAGCTGGAGACTGGCAGTTCAGCGGCGAACCATCGCGCCCCGATGGCGCGGACTGAGGGTGAGCTGCAGGACTGACTGGCACCAGCAGGGATGACGAGGAACTGGCTGGTCTAGGAGGAGGAGAGAGAAGGATGGGAAGGACAGGAGGATCAGGGCTGGACGGAACCAGCGAAAGTGGAGCAGAGGGACCAGCAGGTCTTGGAGGAGGTGGGAGAGGGAGGCCGGGAGGGAACACAGGAGATACCGAAGATTCAGGGCTGGGCGGAACCAGCGGAGAGACGGAAGATTCAGGGCTGGGCGGAACCAGCGGAGACACAGAAGATTCAGGGCTGGGCGGAACCAGCGGAGACACAGAAGATTCAGGGCTGGGCGGAACCAGCGGAGACACAGAAGATTCAGGGCTGGGCGGAACCAGCGGAGACACAGAAAACTCAGGGCTGGGCGGAACCAGCGGAGAAACAGAAGACTCAGGGCTGGGCGGAACCAGCGGAGAAACAGAAGACTCAGGGCTGGGCGGAACCAGCGGAGAAACAGAGAACTCAGGGCTGGGCGGAACCAGCGGAGATGGAGCAGAGGAAATGACTGGAGGAGGTAGGAGTGGGAGACTGAGAGGGTATACAGGGGAATCAGGGCTGGACGGAACCAGCGGGGAAACAGGAATATTAGGGATTACCTCCATAGACCAGTCCATCAGATCCAGAACTTGCTCCATATGACTTTCAGAGACTGTATACGGCTCACCCTCAGTCGCAGGAGTGTGGGCAGGGCTTTCCTCCACGCCCTCGATCTCCACGAGGACTCCCATGATGCACGGTGTTGCCGGCTCACACACCTGGTCAGTCGCGCTCTCGAGATCCTGTTCCCTGTCAGTGGATGGCTCGGGCTCTGCGGCTGCGGTGGGCTCTGGCTCAGTGCGGCGTGATGGTGGCTGGCTGGTCTCTGGGTCGGGAGTGGGGCTGGCGAGGTCCTCTATGGGGCAGATGGTGAAAGATGAGCCATTTCTCGCCAGAGTCCACTCCACGAATGCGGCGAAATCCTCTCGAGGACCATCTTCGGACGACAACGCTCTGCATTTGGAGTTCAGGCTGGTGTTGTAGAAGGTGCAGAGCGCGTCGTCCGGGTAGCTGGTGGCATTAGCTAATAGAAGATACTGTCTGGTATGGTCCTCGAGAGAACGTCCTTCCTGCTTCAGCAGGAGGATGAGGAATTCGGGACGATAGAGGGGATCCATAGAAACTAAGAAAAGAAAAGACTGTGAAAAAACGAAAGCAATACGGAGGGAAAAACACGCAGTTTTATACTTTCATTTGTTTGGTCGGGTCTTCTGTCACGCTTTCTTTGGGTCGGGTATTCTGTCACGGTTTACGCTGCCTGAAGGAATACGGAGTCGAGGATAAACGGAATAAGGCTTTTAATATATTCAACTCAAGGAGCACAGCGATAGACACACGTAAGTGAATGAGTTAGTAGCAAGTGAGGAGACCCGACAAAACAGAACTGAAAGGTAAAGGCTTATGTACAGAGAATAATGGGGAAACACAGGTGGATGGAATAACTAAATTAACAGGGACATGGAACACATGAGGAAGATAATAGACACACCTGGGAACTAATCAAACTAAACACTGAAGGCACAAACTGGGTCACGGGCAAAAACACACTAAATGAGTCCAGGTGTGACAGCTTGTTTATCAATCACTTGTATTAAGTTCACTGAGTTTAGTGTGTAGTGTAGAAGGACATATCTCATCAAAAGCCGAATAAGGAAAACAGGCCAATTCATGAAACTTCCACACAAACACAACATAGCAGAGGAAATAGATAGAGATAAAAAAAAAAATAAAAAAAAAAGCTATTTTGTAACATTATAAATATTTTGGCAAGTGGCTGTCTTGGCAGGCTGGCAGCTCAAAACATTTAGTGCTGCTCACTGGACATTTCATGTATAAACTGCTACCATATGTACAACAACCAATGTAATCAAATGTTTCCAGCATTGTACTATAATTTTGCATAAATGTCACAAGATAAACGTTTCATCAGATCATATAGTCCAGAATGGTTTACATTTAATGGCCATAAAAATGTTGTGTGGTATAACCATAAAAAAAAAAACATACTTTCCATACACACTGAATACATGTGAATGTGCAAATCATCTATGTGCGAACATATATACAATTTATTATTTTATTTATTTTTATTGCTTTGTTTGTCATGCTAATTGACTTTGATTTACTTTCCTCACAAAGAAAAAATAAGTATATTGTATTATAATTCAGAAATTAAAAACATACTAAATGCAAAATAGCCACATAGAACATTGTAAATTAATTGCATTTTCAACATATTTTGGCTTTTTAAAATGATCTGAAAACATGAACAACAGGCCGCTGGTCTATAAATCAAGCAGATGCTTATGAGAGCATTACCATGGATCGACAAAGCTCATCCCTATGATGACTTTTCACTTCCAAGGGAAAAACGAGGAGGTCTTCAAGGGCTACTTATTATTGTCCACATCACTGACAGCAATGCCTTTTAAAACTTATAATTATAGAAAAAGGGTTTACAGAAAGAGAGAGAGAGAGAGAGAGAGAGAGAGAGAGAGGTTGACATGCTTTTTCCACCAATCCATCAAACCTCCATCTATATCTGGTGGAAAACAAAACACACGGGCAGGTTCTCTCTGCTTTGTTTAGTCCGGATATTAGATGATATGATTTTGAAAAGCAAAATGGAGATAAGAGAAAAACATGAGAAACAAGCACACAGCAGAGGAGATGAAGGATTTGGTGGAACTTGAGCGATATTGAAACGTTATTTTTGCCACATGTCTCTCATCTTAGAATCATAAACGAGGCCTGGCAGAATGTGCAAAAGATGTCTCTCGAAAGCATTCACAGAACAAACAAATCAATTTTGTTTTGGGGGAGGGGGATATGTCACACAAGAATTAATCATTTACTCACCCGCGTTTAGTTCCAAACCCGTATGACTTATTTCTTTCTTGGAAAACAACAGGAGATGTTAGGAAGTGTGTCCAAGCTGCTTTTTTTTTTCTGATGTGGATTGTGACCAGGAACAGTTGTGGTCACCATTCACTATGGAAAAGAGCAGCATGAACATTCTTCAGAATCTTTTCTTTTATGTTCCACAGTAGAAAGTAAGTCATAAAGTTTAAGAATGACATGAGGGTGATTAAACAATGGCAGACTGTACAATTTTAAGTGAGAATTGGTAATCTATGTGAGCCTAAGGGTGCATAACTCTGTTTTCCACGAAATACTATTTTTAATATTCATTACGTTTTTACAGATTTATAGTGATTACCATTTCTTGGAAGCCTAACTTGACATGTTGTGAAAACCCCACATGAAAGTGCCATTTTCAGGGAAAAGCTGTATTCCACTGCCCATTCAATCATGTGAATTGTGATCGCAGAGATACCAGCTCTGACAAATGCTTTTCATTATCCATCATATGGTTAACAGTTTAATGTTTGATTTTGTTTTACTCTGATACTTTGCAGAATGCCCAAAGCACACTACACACAACATATTCAAGCACTGTAAGTAGCTAGGACTTGCAGAATGCTTACATATTATGAAGTATAGATGCTGCTTTGCATAATTAAAACAATAATAAATGAAACAATTACACATTATGCAATGTTTAGTCTAATAATAGTCACATTTGGGAGTGAATTAACATGACAAGGACTAAAAAATAGTTCAAAGTTTTAGAGCTGTAATCAAAGATTATTAGAGAATACTTTATAAGAATTCAAATTTTGTCTTTCTATTATTTTACAATTTATTTTTTACTTTCTACTTCAAAATTTCATAATAAGTTCATTGTGTTACTTGCCGATTCTTGGTAATTACTTGTCAATTTCTGAAAGAAAATTGTTCCTACACCAATTTCTTTAAGTGAAGATTTTAACAAAATACTAGATTGCAATAAACAAACAAATCAAAAATAGAAAAATAATGAACTTTTTATGCTTTGTTGTTTCAGTGCTATACAAATGCACTCTATTACATAACATAGAAACTAAAAACGAAATACACAGTTCCAAGTTTTGACATCTAGTTTACATGCTACTGAAAATCTTAAGAAATCTTGAAAGCACTTATTAATAAACTTATCAAACAGTTGTACAGGAATGCCATTCATTTGCATCCTAATGCCAAGATCAAGCACATTGTATCATAGGATATGTATACTATATTCCACTCAGTGTGTTTTTGTAATGTGGGGAAGAAGGAATACAGGAGAAGAAGATGATTTAGATGCAAGGGGTTTATCAAAAGTCCAAATGAAACAACAAGGAACTAACAGAAAACAATAGCTATGCTTTCATCACCCTGTTTTTATGCACATTTTGAAGTTTGAAGAAATAGTTGGAGTAATATGCTATTTAAAACAGATTAGTTCACAGTAATCACTTGATTGACTGACTCTTGAGACTGTAAATGATCCAGAGTCCATTACAGCAGTTTGTAAGGGGTTGTGAGGGTGTGGAAGGAACACTAGCTGGGGGGGAAGTAAAGTAATGGAAACTGCCCATGGACTAGCTTTACCTCCACATGTCACTGGAAAAGCTGGCCGCATCAATGCAATGGAAGCTCCATCAGAAAGGTTTTTCATTCATCCAGATATATGATGGTCATCAGCTGGTGTCAGTAAACGCAGTGAATCATTCCCACCAAGTTTTCCACAAGAGAACACATATATTTCCATTACAACTCTAGAGTTTAAGAGGCAGGAATGAAATGTACTTGGAAGCTGTTTTATTCAAAAAATGTAATCCACAATTCAGTCTATTGTAGATGTGTCAATTTACCACATTGTTCTTTATATTTGGTGGTGTTTATTTTAATTACAGGTTTAGCACTGCATGCACTGGTTATACTCGTGTTTTATTACCTTTATGATGAAAAACTATCTATAATAGTTCTCCAGCAGAAAACATCTATAATTTAATACTAAAAGTGCTGATTCACAGTTTCTGTAAAGTTAACTGTATTTAAATTTTATGAAAATTTTTGCTTTACAGTTGATCTATCAGACTTTGCATGGTAACCTGCAAGAGTGTATTGTTTGTTAATGCAATTAATGACTTCATATTATTACTGCATGCCCTTTTGATAGACAAAGGGTACAAAAGCTGTACGAATCTGGTCTGAGAAGGTTGGAAGGTGTATTAATGGCAAATAAAAAGCCTTAATATGGAGATTTTTGTGTTCCTATTATTTTGTGCAATACTCATAAGTGTCAAAACGATCTTTGTTTTTTATAAATAAATGATGAGGAATCATTTCAGAAAAATACATTCTTAAACATTACATATTAAATGTCCCAGCAGAGTTTATCGTCAGACTATATGGGGAAAGTCACAATGGGAACCTGATGTTGGCACTGATTTGAGACGTTGATATTGAAACAATTATTAAACAATTCACGGAAAGTTACGAAACCGTTGTTTTGCCTAACAAAACAAAATTAAAACATATAAAACACATGAAAAAAAGGTATAATTAGTGAAACGGTGCCACAACCTGACATTTTTGAAAAATAACTTTGTTCTCAGAACACGGAGCAACTTATAGGTTTATGCCAAAAAATCATGAGATTTATAATTACGATTAATTATTTGAATCTACCGAAAGTCCACGTTGTGAGGTCCATGCTTCAGGGAATGTAACACCTCAAACAGGACTAGCATTTTGCTGTAATCACCTCCCTTGGACCGCTATGACTACCGCCTTCCCTTGTTAGTCATTAACCTCAGGTGCTGCCGATCACTTGTGTGATGGCATAAAGGAATTGCCTTTTCCCTTTAACGTGATATGCCATACTTGGTCACCGACCTCAGTGTAGCTTTGATCCTCACATACATGTGTAAACAGATTGAATCTAGAACCCACACCTGTTCTCAGATCACAGCCTGATGAAAGTCGACCCCCCGCAGATGTTTTCAAGCTTGACGGCATGTTAAACCGTAGCGTGCGGGAAGTCGCTTTCTCACGAAGATGAATGATCGCTTTATTACTGTACCTGATGAATAGTCAGAATCTCCATTAAGATCAAACGATATAATCTCGCTCTGTTCATTTATCATCTCATAAACACAGCCAGCTCTCAGTTCAATATCCCAAATGATTATGAACCTCATAATCTTTGTCAAATAGCTTAAGTGTTTTTATGCTTTCAGGAATAATTAGCAAATAAGCTTTCCATGAGGGTGCGTGAATAATTTTTTCCTATACTAAACTTCTGTTGTCCTGATGGACACTAAAGCAAAAGACAAATAAAGATAGAAAGCCAGCACGCAATGAAATACAGTATGTGTAAGATCCCAGCACAAACATTGCTATTAACAAATATGCAAACACCCCCACACTGCTGGTGTTTGTTAACAGAACTGTTTGCATTCCTGTGTACAATGACAGACAACCCAAAAATAGTTTGCATGAAAAGGAGGTCTGGACCTAGAGGGAGAATGGATTTTATAGTGTGCTTGTGTCCTCAGTGAACCTTTGTAAAGCAGATGTGGATCAGTCACAGCCATGGTCACTTCACTTCACTACACAATCATCAGCTAAAATTTGATCCAAACAGATCTTTTCATCAGTAGAATTAAATAAGTATATACATAAATAAATGTCTTTTAGGTGTGCACATGTAAATCATTTATTAATCACTGGTTATGGCTAAGGTTAGCACCATCTTTGCTATTTTTTAAACAGTTGTGTATAACTATAAGAGTAAATTGAGTTTTAGAGGAGAGATGAGCTGTTACTTTGTAAACAATTTCAAGTGCAATTTTCACTCTGTGTGATAAAATAGAGAATAAGTTCCACAGAATTTCATTAATATAGATATCAGAGCCATGTCTAGAGACCAAAATCAAAGATTAGAGGGTTAAGTCTGTAGGTTTTCTCATGCTAACAAGTAAAAAAAGAGAGAAAGAGATCAGCAAAAGGGAAAGGAACTGCAAATAGCTGAAACCTTACGATTCCTCTCAATGATTATGACTCCTGAACGTTTCCTTTGAGATTCTTTTAAGAAGTATTCAGAAAAAAGAAACATTAACAACTCATAATTGCCACAAATAACAATAAATGTAATAAACAGTGCTTGGGAAACACATTACAAGTAACTTGAGTTACATAATCAGATTACCTTTTAAGCAACTAGTACAGTAATGTAAAAATCGGAGTTACTTTTTTCAAAGAAGTAACGCCAGTTACTTTGATTCCCATGTCGTGACCGACAGCTCTCATGCTGCCATGTTGAAAGAAATCAGGAGTGTCACACCTTAGATCAGACGTAGACAATGAAGCTTCAAAGTAACTGAAGTCTTTAAATCTAACAAATCCAAAAGCAGGAGAAATGGTGTGGCTTGCACAAACAATGATAGACAAATGAAGAGTTCACAAGGAGGAACTTAAAACACAGTGATGAACTTATAATGAACAACTATAATGATTTAATTACTGCCCATGGAAACAGATTAGTGGTGGGAAACTATGACAAAAGAAAAAGAAAACTGACCTCGAGCAAACTAAAAGTTCATGAAACAGAAACCAAATGAGACTGAGCTGACCACAACTGTGACAGAACAACCCCGGGAAGGCATGGCCTCACATCGTAGAGAAACTGAGGTGGTACAGGAGGTAGACGAGGGGCTGGTGAAGGCTAGGAAACTGGCAGAAGGGAGGATCCAGGGCAGAGCAGCATAAATCAAGGAGGAACCAAAGAGTGGTTAGGAAGAGTAACCAGGGATCCAGAGCCCAGACAGAATTACAGCCCAAGGCGGAGCTGATGGAGGGAGGAGCCATGCTGAAAGCTTGGCCGAAGGGACCATGGCGATAACAGACAGAGATGGAGCCATTAGTATATGGGACCCGGGCACTGACGGAGAGCTGAAGAATGACTGCAATGGTATAGGAGACCATGGCAGAGGCATCGCGATGAACAATCGAGGTGGAGTTAGGGAGCCTGAAGACTATGGTGACAATGTGGAGACTGAGGACAGAGGTGGAGCATGAACGAATGAGGAGCCGAGTGAAGCCAAAGGGGTAGGGGACTAAGCGGGCTGATGGACCGGAAGTCTGTGGTGAAGATGGAGCGACGATTGCTTAGGGTGTAGTGGGTGGGATGAAGGAACCCGGAGGCGGCATAGGACGATGTTTTGGGTGGACTCAAAGGAGGGAGGAGCCAAGGTGCAGCTGGTGGTTCAACTGACTGAGGTGGAGTGAATGATCCAGAAGCCAAACCCAGAGCTATGGGATCCTCTGGACTGGATGGAGCTGGTGACTGGAGGACCTGAAGCAGACCCGCACACTTGATTGGGGTAACTGGAAATGTTGAAGGACTGGAGGGAGCCAGCAGAGGCAGGGCAGAAGAACTGGCTTTATTGTGAAGAGGAGGTGGGAGAGGGATTCCGAGTGGGTGCTCAACAGACTTAGGAATCTCTGAGCTAGGCAGGACCAGTGATGATAAAGACACAGGTAATTCTGAATTTGGTAATGATGAAGACACAGGTATCTATGTACTGGGAAGGATCGATGATGGCAGGAGGAAAAATGAGACTCCATCCTCTAAACCATCCAAAACATTCAATTCCAGCACACCCTCATTGGTGGGATAGTGGGTGGGGTCCTTCTCCATACTCTTGTACTTCCCCAAGCATCTCAACAGCAACACATGGTGGTGCCAACTCACACATCTAGTCAGACTGCTTTTGGGGCTCAGCCAATTAGGTAATTGGCCCCGTCCTATCAGGCTCTGGCTCTCCAATCACTGCAGGCGCAAGATCCTCCAGCCCACACAAAAAGCCGTCCATAAGGGTGACATCATCACACACCACTTGATGGCTGATGGTGACAAACTCCTCCATGTAGTCCTCCAAGCAATGGCCACCTTGGAAAATAAAAATCACTCCTCCAGTGAGTCCTGGGCAGCTTTGAGGTGCCACATTAATGGTTGCATTCCTTTCTCTTCTTCCCCTCTTAGGGTCTAGTATTCTGTCACGCTTTAGGTCAGATGAATATTATGAAACTGAATAAGTAACTGAAATCTTTATTAAATCTAACACAATTGAACAAACAATTCTAGACAAATGAATAGTGCACAAGGAAGAACTTAAATATACACTCATGAAGAACTTATGATGAACAGCTGTGATGATTGAATTAGTGTCCCTGGAAACAAATTGGCAAACTAAGACAAAAGAAAAAGGAAAGTGACAATGAGCAAACTAAGTCCATGAAACAGAAACCAAATGAGGCTGATATATTGAACTTCTCCTGCGTCATATCTTTCATGCATTTTTTTAGTTGAGCCTTCTACTGTACAGACATGAATTTTCATTTCTTCCAGTCTGAGGTGTATTCATTTCATTTTTGTTGTGAAAGAGGTTTACATTAATAAAATAATAACTTTATTTTATTAAAATCAAACCCAATCCCAACCCAGATTTATCACATAACTCAAAAGTAATGTTAAACATCACTTTCCATAAAAAGGAACACATTACTGTAATTAGTTACCTTTTTAGGGAGTAACACAATATTGTAATGCATTACTTTTAAAAGTAACTTTTCCCAACTCTAGTAATACAGATGTGCAGGTGCGAGACTCATTAGCTGCAAAGTAAATAGTCAAAAAGAAAAAAGAAATGCAGTATTTGAGCTACAAACCAATGTATTTATAATTACAATATTATATATTGTAATTCTAACAATAATTATTTCTTATTATTAAACAAAGTAATTAGAACAACATGAGTTTGTAATAAGTCACATTGCGTGAATGTGTTATGGGTTTAGTGGTGCTGAATTGTAGCGCAGTAAACTTTTTCAAAATACTTTAGTAGCTTACCGTCTTTGTGCTCTGTTCTGTCTGCATCATCGGAAGAATTCTGGTGTGAGAACCATTAATGAATGGAACATCATTTGTTTTCAGGTGATGGTGCAGTCGTACATGAACGTCAAAACAAAGTCGTCATAATTAAAAGGGGCAACTCATAATTTTCTTTAAGTTCCAAGTTTTCAAGTTGGGGCGTGTCAGTGAGAAAACATGTTGGATTATCGAAATTGATGCAGCGTCGGTGTTGACGCTAAATTTGTTGACATTAATAAAACTATTATTGTAATTAAGTTGTAAGTGCAACATATGGTAGTATTGTACAATTGCAATATAGAATATATGACAATTCAATTAGCATTATTCATAAAAAAGTAAAGCAAAACAAACTGGTACATTCTTTATTTATCATTTTGTAGAAGTAGAATTTAAAAAAATCTTGCAGTTTTTGTTTTATTTTGTATAAAATGTACATTAGATTTGAATGCACCTGACATCATAATTCACCCTTCGCAAAGACCCCTTTTGCTAAGACCATCAATCCATGGAACTCTCACGCTCACATCATGTTCTCACAGTCACACAGTAAAGAATACATCAAAGAGCAAAGAGGACACTGACAGTGTGCCAAAAGACAAGACAAAGTTGTTTACTTTTGGTATGAAACTATGGAGCCCCGCATATGACATGCAGGAAAAAAATATTAGGCTAAATCTTGTAAACGATTTACTAATTTGTTCCCTCAATGTACTAAAACGTGCACACGATTACTATTGCGTTCCCTCGATTTACCATGTCATTCACTCGATTTATAAATTGTGCGCATGATTTACTAATTCGTTCCCTCGATTTGCTAAATCGTGCGCACGATTTAGCAAATTGGGGGAACGCAATAGTAAATCGAGGGAATGCAATGGTAATCGTGTGTATGTTTTAGCACATTGAGGGAACGAATTAGTAAATCATGCGCACAATTTATTAATTTTTTCTTGCATGTCATGTGCGGGGCTCAGTATGAAACAAATTATTTTTTAAGAAATTCAAACAATAAATACCATTTTGTGGCTCTTTAATGTGTCGTGACAGATTGCTATTGCGCCTCACTTCAAGCAGCACGTGAACCAATCATCTCTGCCTCTTTACTAGTTATAGCATGAAATAAACACGAATAAATGTTGTCTGTACTCACCATTTTTTTCAACTTCAAGTCCACAGACGTTAATCTACTCTCCTGTTGGACAAAATGGTAGGTTACGATTGGTCAGATCACCTGTCAATCAAACTCCAGCAAGGGTCAATTGTGATATCACAACTTCCCATGAGGACTTTAACACACAATACGAAATGTATCCGACTCTTATTTGGCAACCACATAGCAACGACCAGTTATATACAGTAGGGACAAGCCAGTAATATTAATGTGAAATGCACTAGAAATCTCTCAGTCAAGCTCAATGTAATCAAGCACACACTTCCGTGACTTTTGATGGATCACGGATCCACACCTGGCCTACACTCATCTTCCTGTATTCATTGTTGTTGTCGTTGATTTTTTTGGGGTGACTAATGCGCACCATTAGACTTGTTGCAAACAGAAGAAAGACAGATCTTTTGTGAGTCACTTTTTAGCCCAGCTACAGGTGCAACGGAAACTCTCTTAGACAGCTCAGCCTTTTCGCAGTGTTTCCAACCAGTGGGAAAAACACCAAAAAGTCCCAGAGAGATGTGGTTCTGCCATGCATAAGTTACAACTTGGCCTAGTTATAGTGTGAATGGGCTCTGTGTTACACCTTACATAATAATAAATATTAGTGTGCTGAACTATTAAAAGTAGCTGATATTACTTGTGTGCTACTACGTGTGTATGCCAGGTTTCAGCACACACACACACACACACACACACACATTTTAAATAAATAAATTAACATTTAGGTAACCCAAAATTGGTCCATGAATCCTTTCAGTTCCTTTATGCTATAGCCAACCCCAATGGTCATGATAAAAATGAGTGCTTTGTATCTTAATAGAAATGGAAAAGATTCCCATTTAAAGGGGAAAATGGTAAGACAAACTATAAAATGGTAAGACAAACTATGCTTGGTTTGATATTTAGACCAGATTCTCAGACTGATAGTGGACCTGCATAAGCTGGTGTCACATTCAGCACTCGTCTAATATAGTTTCCCTCAGTTAGGAGAATGGGAAGCAGTGTTATAAAATCATATGCCTCTAAAACTGAAGCTATGTGAGGAATGATGTCTGGATTACAAATTAAACAACATCAAGTACTACACTTAATGAAGGCAATTTGCTTCTGTCCTTACAACAAGACTCTCCAAAACTTTGAAAGCTTATTAAATGAGCCTTCCTTAAATCCAAACCAGAATGAGCCAAAATGCTCTGCTGCAGGAATTTTTCTGTCCAGATACTTCTAGGAGAATTCATTAAGTGTTTATTTGCATGCGTTTATGGCATTGTTTTGAAGATTCATTAATGGAAATATGCAAATCTCGAAACAATGCAAATTGTGCATGCAATGCTGGAACCGTGTAGCGTCATTAAAATCCAAGCACCTGAAATGGCCCTTAAAATGTGGAATCACTCTTCTCAATAATTTGAAATATAGAGCTGATAGTCCACTTTAGACATTCCATCAGTAAGTAACTTTGCAACTACAGTCATTGGACTATTAGACTGTCTGCTTAATATTGTCCAACACTTTATTTTGATGGTCACACTGCATACAACGTACTGACTATAAGAAACTTTGCAAGTATATGTCAACTTATTCCACCCTAAACCTAACCTAACAGTCTACTCTGACAGTTTTTAGACATGTAGTTGCAAATTAATGAGATTAGTTGATTAGAGTAGTAGCAAAGTTATGTATAGTTAGTAAGAATAAAGTGTAACCTTTCTGGAAAATCAAAGGTTTTCTACAGTTGTTTTGTATAAGTAGACATGTATTTGTATAAATCCTTATGACATTAAAAGCTTGTAAAATAGTTAAGCTACATTTTTGGTTGGATATTTAATAGTGCTCAAGAAATCGATACTCATTTCATCAACTTGTACTTTCAAATACCCATTGCAATTATATAACACTTACTTAAAATAACTTTCAGTGCCATTGATGGAATATTCCAGCTTTTTGTGTTTTCATTGTTATATTGTAGGAGGCACTATTACACATCTTCTGAAAGATTATTGAATCTCTGGATAAAACACGACAAAAAAGCAGCACAAACAATTGATTGCATATAAAAGCAGATGTATATATAATAACACAATCATTAAACAGCATATAAACCAAAAAAAAAAAAACTAACATTACCAACTGAAAGGTAGACCCAGGAAGTGGTTTGGGAGCCTTTTACAAAAACATGATTTTCTCAGCTTTTTGTTTTTACCAAAATTGAAATGTTAATAAAAAAAAAAATGCATGAAGTTGTAGAATAAAATGGTTTTATTAGTTAAAAGTAGAGGCTCCGGTTTTGTTTTGTTTTTGACATATTTTGCATGCATATTCAGATATTCAAATTAAATATTCTGGGGGCCATCAAAATTTTGTGTAAAACCAATCGATAATTGCTGATGAAAAAACACTGACAGGAAAGAGCTAATATAAAAAATAAAAAAAAATAAAAATAAAAATAAAAAAATTATACTATAATAATCTTAGCAATGTTTATCAAATCATTAGAAAATGTATATTATGATGTTGCAATATCTAAATTTGCAAATAAATAAAACAACTGATATTAATTTGTGGTGTCCTTTATATGTTTTAGACAAAATAGTGTAAATACTGGCCATTTGTCAGTTTTCAATCATAACATGAAAATATGTTTTATCTTATTGCAACATCCAGAATGCATGTCTTTTTAACATGTTATAAAGTAAATATGTTGCAGTGCTATGGCAATAACTCCAAATGCTTTTGGTATCGGGTGTCTTGGTGGCGGAATGAATCACTGTTTTTTTTTTTTTTTTTTTTTTTTTTTCATAGTGGCACCTATCGTGGTGCGGCTGTTTGCAGGAGCTGCTGAGTTTTATGTGGAAAAGGCAAGGTGAGTGAGAGATTGCTCCACTAGAGATGGAAGTGTGGGGGAGTGCACTGATTTTCCATGATCAACATTATTACCTTGTAAACACCAGCTTGTCTTGGGCAGGAAGGGGCCGTGAAGAGTATCTGAACAGGCTTGCGGGAGAGAGAAAGTACATTGCTGCACATGCACTCTGAGCTCATGCTTTGCAACATATTAAAACAACAATTTTCAGTTATATTTAAATCTAGCCATGGTATTATGAGTCAGGATCTGTGCCAGACAAACCCAGGCAAAGTGTTAGATGGGCCTGACTGTGTGGTGGGTGGCCGGTTTTATATCGTCTTTATGAGAGAATATTAAACTGTCCTCTCAAATTATTTATGGTGAGCTAACATGGATCACATAACATACATGTTGTAAAAGCTTAACTATTAAATTTTATTGGTCCAGGCTCAAGAAAATCAATCAATTTGCTTGCTTCGCCAGCCTAAAACATTAGCAATTTGGGTCTCGAATTGACTGTGAAATTGTGACCGAAATGGCCAATCCAGTATGCACAGAAATCAAAACTGAGTGTACAAATCGCTGGGAGATATTATTTGCAAAAATAATAATAAATAAACATAATAAGCTAACCCTGACTGATTAAAAATCATGTAAGGTGTGAGAGTGGAGCTGTGCCAGTACATTATAATGTGATTCTGAGTAGGTGTTTGTAATTGACTGCAAAGGTGCCAGAAGTCAAGACTTAGATTTCTGACTCGTTATTGCAACAGCCAGGTTTACTAAAAGTTACTGTTAAATCCATTTTAAAGTAATGGCAGAAAAATGAGCTGGCTACTCTCTTTATTCCAATGCTTTAAGGGGGGGTGAAATTCTAATTCATGCATACTGAGTTTTTTACACTGTTAAAGAGTTGGATTCCCATGCTAAACATGGACAAAGTTTCAAAAATTAAGTTGTACGTTTGAAGGTTTCTGTTCCAAAAATACTCCTTTCCGGTTTGTCACAAGTTTCAGAAAGTTTTTTTCGAGTATGGCTCTGTGTGACGTTAGATGGAGCGGAATTTCCTTATATGAGTGAGTGAGTGAGTGAGTGAAGTGACATTCAGCCAAGTATGGTGACCCATACTCAGAATTTGTGCTCTGCATTTAACCCATCCGAAATGCACACACACAGAGCAGTGAACACACACACACACACTGTGAACACACACCCAGAGCAGTGGGCAGCCATTTATGCTGCGGCGCCCGGGGAGCAGTTGGGGGTTCGATGCCTTGCTCAAGGGCACCTAAGTCGTGGTATTGAAGGTGGAGAGAGAGCTGTTCATGCACTCCCCCCACCCACAATTCCGTCCGGCCAGAGACTAGAACTCACAACCCTTCGATTGGGAGTCCAACCCTCTAACCATTAGGCCACGACTTCCCCTTTTTTTTTCCCACGACTTTATATGGGTCCTGAGGGCACGTCTGCCGGAAGAGCGCGCGCTCCCATATAGCAGAGCAGACACATTCACTGATCAGAGCGAGAGCGTCGCGAAATGTCACAAAAGGAGTGTGTTTTTGGTTGCCAGGGCAAGACAACCCTGCACAGATTACCAAAATAGAAACAGCATTAAGGGACCAGTGGATGGAGTTTATTTTTACAGAGCGTCAACGGAGTTGTGCAAGTGTTTTTGTTTGTTCCCTGCATTTCGAAGATGCTTGTTTTACAAACAAGGCCCAGTTTGACGACGGATTTGCGTATCGTTTATTTCTTAAGGATGATGCAATCCCAACGAAAAAGGGTCACGATCGTGTGTTGGAACCGCAGGCGGTGAGTAAAACAGCTTAATATCTCTATATCTTAATATCTCTGCCTCCTTGTTAGTGTGTCCGCCTCCCATGCCGGAGACCCGGGTTCGAGCCCCGCTCGGAGCGAGTCGTTGCTGCTGCTGTTCTCGTTCAGTTTCAGCCTCGGGATCTGATTCTGGATCATAAATAAACAGCTGAATCTGACTGTTAGCCACGGTTTGTTTAAGATGTTTTTTTTCCTCACGGTATAGTCACAGCTTCCAAACGCTCTCAACACAAAAGCCTACTGGCGCTCGTGATTCTTTAGCTCCGCCCACACGTCACGCCTCCAGCCGGTCGTGTTTTTCCGGGAAAAATCGGTACAGACCATCTTTCTCTTATGAATATAATAAAACTAAAGACTTTTTGGAGTTATGAAGGATGCATTACTACTCTATAGGTACTCAAGATTAACAGGATATTGAGTGAAAACGAGCATTTCACCCCCCCTTTAACTTAGTCCTCACTGAATTGAGCAAGCCTCTATTTCTCTGGATCAGCATCAACTGATCGGCAGGACTGTTTAGATACACACATGGACTAATACTGATAACTCAAGACAAAAATAAATGTAACTATTTCCATAAAATAAGGCTTGATTTTTAATGGCAGATGAAATGTTAGGCAGTGCAACAATACTGACAAATAATCTTTGTTTAACATTTGCTCGAGTTGCCAAAAGAACGTCCACATTTGAAGTAATAATGATACTAATATGCATATTTAGCGATTTAAGTTATATAGGGTTGCCGACCCTAAAAGCAATATATTTGAAATACATTTATTTCATACTTAGTATATTTCAAATCTGTTAACATATTTACTGACATATCGCTCGAGACGTTATTTATAAATAATTATTTAGAAATGTATTTGGAGTACTACATGTGCACAATGCTCAATTCTTAATATTTAGCCTAAAATGTGTTTTAGCATCACTATTTATGAAGATTGTATAGTCTTTAAATACAAGATATTTGTGTATACTTGCATTTACTTCCAGTTAATCATGTATACTTCAGTATATCTTTAGTTGGACTTCAGCACTACTTGTGAGCAATTAAAGTGTGTTGAGTACAAAATTAGTTGTTCCAATTTAACAGACTTTAAGTATACCTGTTTAGTGTACTGAAGTACAAGTGCAGGGTATTTTTTATTAAGTACATGAATATGTCAGTTTATTTGTTGAATACTTCGAATGAAATAAATGTATTTCAAATCGAGCGCAGCGTTAGTTCAGTCAGGCCACGGAGGCAAGGCTGTGAACAGCTGATGCGGTCCGCTGTCAAATCGCTCCAATCACCACCTCTCTCCTATTAGACACGAGACATATATATATATACACGTGGCACTACTGCTCGGTAAGTATGCTCAACGGATCGCAACCCTCCCTCCCTACCCATTATGAGCATGAGCACACTACTGCGCACCTTCTGGCTGTCATCTTGTTTGTTTCAGATCACTAAGGCTTCCAAAATCTTAGCTGGTATGGACCTCACTGCAGAGAGACACCCATCTTCATAACCAGGCTACAGGATAGATGTTCCACTGCCACATCTACAGTATTATCACCGTTTGCTTTAAAAACTTTATTAAAAGTCTTAATTGTTATGTATTTCTAAATTAATTGTTCCAGGGGGTTAATGTTAAAGCTCTTGTATATTCAATTAATCTGGGAGCAAGAACCCCCATAAGGAACCAATATACTCAAGTAAACTTGCCAAAGTGGTTCCTGTCTGAAATACATTATAGTATATTTATTTTGCACAATAGGGAATTTAACATTAATTTATATGATTAAAAATAGACATTCTTTATTTGCACCTATAATTCCAAGAGCTTTTAACATCCATGGAATCATTCCATTCCCACAATTCTTTAGAATTTGAAAATATTCTACACGTGTTTTAAATAACATTTGAAATAAACGAACAAACAAACGGTTTACTGAAAGGTTCTTTTGGGAACCAAAAAATAATAATAATAAAAATTATTCAAACTAATTCAGACAGACAGACAGACAGACAGACAGACAGACAGACAGACAGACAGACAGACAGACAGACAGACAGATAGACAGATAGATAGATAGATAGATAGATAGATAGATAGATAGATAGATAGATAGATAGATAGATACATTGATAGATAGATATAATTAAATAATAATTAAAAACATGACCAAACTATTCAATCATGACACCTGTTCAACGTATTAACATTAACTAAATCCACTACATGTAATGGCTATTTAATTATTATTATTTTTTTTATTTATTTATTGTATCTTCCAATAACTTAATGTCATTCAGTTATCTTTATTCGACTACTTCAATTAAAACAGTAATTAATACAAGCATAGCGTTTAAGAGCTGTTGGCTCATGGTGATCCAGGTTCAAGTTAAGTCTGGTTCATGTTCCAATCCCACTTCCCCCTCTCTTTTCCACTCTGCCAACTCTGGTAGAAATAAAATTAAGAAAGAATTTTAACCAAAACCTAAAAAACCAACCATCTTAATCATCATAATTGTATTGGGTATTCAAACTTAATATTGTAGTTTGCACAGCATCATTCCACCACTGATCCAGGAACCTGTATACTGACTCTTTCAAAGCCAGAAAGTATCATCATCTACACCAGATGCCTGGATATGGGCCCAGTTAAAATGTTAAAATTATTTGATCTTCACTGAGTGAATTACTGCTGCCATGATCACTAAAAATGTACATTACATTAAATACAGGGCACACAGCACTGACTTTAGTTAGTAAAGCACCATAATAAACCTCATTTGCATAGAGAGCTAGGATGTTTGCGCTGATTTTGTGCTCAATTGACTATGTATTTTTCAAAATATCCTCTTTTGTGTTTCACAGAAAAAAGAGGGGATACAAGTCTGGAATGACATGAGGGCGAGTAAATGACTGTAACTGTGTGTCTTCTAATATAAGACTAAAGAGCACTCCTATAGACTTTAGAGCACTTTGTGTTTTTGTTCTTTCTCCAGGCCTCCACTCCAGTTTTGTTGACTCCACACTGTTGTTTAACCCCCCAAAGTTAAACTTAATAGCGACTGCACATCAAATAGGTTTGGGTGTGTCACGGTGCCACTAACTCTGAGCCGTACCACTGAAAGTGCTTCGCAAAGATTCCTTTTTTTTTTAAGTACCTATTAAAGTTTCCATTAGCAGTTTAGTTCATTTAACAGCCCCCCTCCTTTCATTCAGCTCCAAACTGTTTTTGTCCTTTTCCCATATAGATCAATAATGACTCGCTCCTTCTGACAAATTTTCTCCATTCCGTCATACACTAACAGCGGTCAGGCTCAGTTAAAGGATAATATATTGTTGGCGTGTTTTGTAGTGTGTTTGCAGGTGTACTGTGTCTTTTGTTGATCTGCTTTTATAGTAACGTGTGTTTTAGCAACAGATAAAGATGAAGAAAAAGACAGTATGAGAACATGCAAGAACGATGACAGCTGTTTCTAATGTTACTAGTAATGTTGAGTGTGGGTTGATATCTGATTTATTTATAGGAGGTTTATTGCTGCATAATTAGGAAAGAACAAAGTGTTCAACAATTCTCCTAATGGTTAAAAACACTGTGCACTACTAAACCACATAGATTGGACTTTTACGTTTTAGACATAAATCTATCCGGTTCCATCGAGTCTGGAAAAAAAAAAGATAAAACATGAATAGTAATGAAGAGTAATAAGGAATGCATATTGGTGGGTATGAAATATGTCAAATTCCCACAAATGGCATTTCTATGTGACAGAAAATAAAAATCACATATATTTCAGCCAAAGATGAAAATTTACTGAAAATCTGCTCTCCCCCAGGTCATCCAATATGTAGATTTGGTTGTTTCGTAATCAGATTTGGAGAATTTTAGCATCACTTGCTCACCAATGGATCGTCTGCAGTGAATAGGTGCCGTCATAGTGAGAGTTTAAACAGTTGAAAAAAAGTCAAAATCCATAATATTGCTTCCTCCAGTGAAAAAGTCTCATCTGAGAGCAAAGATCAAGCACTGTTTAAAAGCAAACCATTCTAAAACACATTTTGATGTGAGAGGACAACCAGGAATGTAATTTTTCACTGGTGGAAGTGTTATTATGGATTATGGACTAGTATTAATACTAGTATTATGGGCAGAAGTGATGGTTTAAAGTGAAAAACATTTTGATGAAATTGGTCCATGCAAAAACACACCTTTTCACTTCACAAGACATTCGCTGACTGAAGTGGTGTGGATTATTGTGGTGATTTTATCAGCTGTTTGGCCTCTCATTCTGACGGCACCCATTTACTGCAGCGGATTCACTGGTGAACAACAAGTGATGCTAAATTCAAACTCATATACATCTTGGATGGCCTGAGGCTGAGAACATTTTCTGCAAAACAGATAAGATTCAGATCTTGTCCATTGTTAGTTAAAAACTCAATCTGGAGGCTATTCACGCCAAAGAAAATAACTATAAATCATAGCAAAAAGTCTTAAATAATCATTCATAATAATATGAATAAGAATAATTGTATGAGAATGAGAAGTCCACACAACTATAATGATAGCCACACAAAGGAATCACTTTCAGATTTTTTTTTTTCTTCAGTTGATGAAACAACATCAACATCCAATCAGAATCCACTCAGCTTTGAAGAGCTTGAGCATTTCAAGTGTCAGACAACAGAACTGCAGCATGTTTATATTAAACAGAAACTCTATAAATATGGTATTATATCAGAAATATATCAGTATATCCATCTTGGTCAAACTTAATTTTAAAATTCCAATTCTCACAATTAACAAAGCATTAACTATGACTTTTGCCTCAATAAACTCCTAATTTGCTGCTTATTAACAGTAAGTAAGGTAGTTGTTAAGTTTAGGAATTGATTAGGGATGTGGAATATGATCATGCAGAA
The DNA here is from genome assembly GCF_023724105.1 of Carassius gibelio. Taxonomy (NCBI): domain Eukaryota; kingdom Metazoa; phylum Chordata; class Actinopteri; order Cypriniformes; family Cyprinidae; genus Carassius; species Carassius gibelio. The sequence continues at coordinate 24,609,738 of NC_068403.1, read as the reverse complement.
TAAATGCTTTATAAGTACTAATAAACAGCCAATATGTTATTAATAGGCATGCTAATTATCAACTAGTGGATATTGATAATCGTTCCCTAAACTAAAGTGTTACTGATATCTTTATATGGTTATCATTCTTTGTGTGGACAGGCCTAAAGGATGTGAGAAGAGGCAACCTGGTCTAAAGAAATGTCATGATAATTCAGAAAAGAGGGCAAGAAGCAAGGAAATTCATAAGAAACTGTATGAAAATGCACACCTGAAACATAAAGTTGGTGCAGTGTTAACTTTGGTAAATGTGTACCATACTTTGTATTTTTCTCCTTTGCTTGTTGGGGTTGCTGTCCTTGGCAAAGGGTGTGTGAATGCAGATGGTTTACTGGTGTGGAATAAAACTTCTTGCAATAGGTCTCTACAGCTTGGATGCATTACACAGCAAATAAGCACATAAACAGCTAAAATGGGCTCGTCTCTGCATTTCATTTAAAAGGATATTTTTTGACACAGATTATTTACATAATACGTCATTTTTCCACTTGACCCGTCTCCAACTTTTTAACTGTTCCTAAAATGGAACTTTGCGAGGGAAACGGGCTGAAGCAGACACATAGTCGACCGAAAAATCTACTTGAACTTTGTTTTAGTGATTGAATCACATCATGCTAGTTTAAAATCCCAAACTAAAGAAAACAGCACCATTCATCTTAATTCAGGGTGGTCTAAATAATCTTTTATATTAATTCTTATTATTTTGTATAAATTATTTATACTACTAATAATAGTAGCAGTAGTAGTAATTTATTTATTTATATATTGTATTCATTTTAACATTGTGGCTGTCAATATATGGTATTAAAAACATATTTTAATGATATGTCCTGTGTACCTGACTGACTTTAAGTATAGAGGTTAAAATTGCAAGTTGTCATAGAGTTCATAAAAGATTTGTTTTTTGCTTTTTTATTCATTTTTGTCATGCTCACTTGGATCTGTGATCATTTAAAACATTTGTGATTCAGACCATTCATTTGGCTTAAATCAAACTTAATTTGCTGACAAAACATTTATTTGCCTTGTTTTAAACTGTATGGGGAAATACGCTTGTAAATATAACTGTTCTGCACATTTCCTCATAATTTTTATGTTTATTATAGATTCCGCTTCATACACAGAAGTCATGAATGTGTAACACAGAAAGCAGGCAGTAAACACAAATTAATTTAGACATATTAATATATTTTGTGTTTATGATTGAAGCAGTAATTTGTAAAATGATCAAATGTTGGAGAAAAGCATCCTCTGCACTGCTTGTTTTTTAAAGAGCAGCTTCTGGTAGAGGGAAAAGAAGTACACATTTGCATATTATAGAGTATTAATTAAGGAAATAACAAACTTAAGTATATTCTTAAGTGTGAACAGACTTTTGGACTTCTTATAAGTACATCTTATATGTAGTTTTATTATTACGTATTGTCTTTAAAATGTATTGTAGAATGTACTGGAAAGCATATATCTAAAATGTATACTAATATAATTTCTATTGAAACTTGTGTCAGGCATTTATAAATTATGTGATGACACATTTGTAATTACACATTTGTAAAGATTAAGTTACAATTTAGCACATAAAATGCACTAAACTGTATTTTATTAAAATGTAATATTCAAAATATATTAACTTTCAATGCATTATCAAAGGAATGGCTGATCCCAAATTTTACTCACCATCAGGCCATCCAAAAGTTGATCCTGGACCACAAAAACAGATTACCTAAAACTAAAACTGAGATTTGTCCATCATCTGAAAGCTGAATAAATAAGATTTTCATTGATGTATGGTTGGTTAGGATCGGACAAAATTTGCAGAGATACAACTATTTGAAAATCTGGAATCTGAGGGTGCAAAAAAATCGAAATATTGATCAAATTAAAAGTTGTCCAAATAAAGTTCTTAGCAAAGCATTACTAATAAAAAATTAAGCTTTAATATATTTATGGTAGGACATTTACAAAATAGACTGATGGAACATGATCATTACTTAATATCCTAATGATTTTTGGCATAAAAGAAAAATCGATAATTTTAACCAATGCAATGGTTTTGGGGTATTGATACAAATATATTCCAGCGACTGATTTTGTGGTCCAGGGTCACATATGAAGTGAAGTGACATTCAGCCAAGTATGGTGACCCATACTCAGAATTTGTGCTCTGCATTTAACCCATGCACACACACAGAGCAGTGAACACACACACACACACACACTGTGAACACACACCCGGAGCAGTGGGCAGCCATTTATGCTGCGGCGCCCGGGGAGCAGTTGGGGGTTCGAAGCGTCGACACGATACGACACGATAAGTCGTGGTATTGAAGGTGGAGAGAGAGAACTGTACATGCACCCCCCCCACCCACAATTCCATCCGGCCCGAGACTAGAACCTACAACCCTTCGATTGGGAGTCCAACCCTCTAACCATTAGGCCACGACTTCCCCATGAATTCATCAGATCCATCAGATATATCCATAAAGACATTTTTAGCTTCACACTTAACTTCCTCTATCCACAACATTGCTTTCTCCAAAGAAAAAGTAAAAAGTTCTTGTCTGAATCAGGAGTGAAATATGCACAGATGCAAGCACCGTTTAGAAGTGAAAACAGCCCAAAAGAGTTCAAACTAATATGTCAGTAAATTTGTAACTATCACACAGCTTATTGTTTCACAAGATGTAAACTGATGGACTGGAGTTGGATTATTGTGATGTTTCCATCAGCTGTTTGGACACTCATTCTGACGGCACCCATTCACTGCACATGATCCATTGCTGAGCAAGTGATGCAATGCTACATTTCTTCAAATGTTATAAAGACATAAACTCCACTAAACCTTGGATGGCCTATGGGTAGGTACATTTTCACAATTTTCACTCATTTAAAAAGCACTAAATATATTTTAACTATATTTTATTTAATGCTTTATAAGTTTTCACATAAATGACATATGAGCCTGTAACTTTTCATGACCTTTGTTGCTGTGCATCAGAGAGATCAACTATGACTATTCTATTTATGTATGCCATTTCTTCCCTGCATTTTTATTAAGATTGTAAAGCCATGCTCTAAGGAACATGTTAAGGACCGTCTCCATTCATAAATCAGTATGATCTCACAGGATGCATGTATGAACGCTTCACAACTCAAACTCAGTGTCTTTCCTCACGCTCGTCTCAAACGGACATCATTCTCAATAGCATCACAGTCGACTCTATCAGTGACCCCACTGTCACCAGTGTGACACACGTGAGCGGCCCACACATCTTATGTAGCCTTCTTAACGCAGGAAGGACTGAAAGAGTCAGATGAGTATGGAAAAATGTGGGTGTGAGGAGGGAGGGGGTTGTGTACAGCGCTGTCGACAGAAACTATGGGCCGAGTAAACATACTCACATCTGGCTTTTGTTCGTCTTTATTCCCAAGGCATGCTGAAACTTCTGTTGCCGTGCCTGCATTCTCTGAGAGATGCTAAAGGAAATATGCATGTGTTCGGAGAATTCTGAAGCATGATGCAGCGGACAAAGCCAAGGGAACTGAAGTATGCGCTGACGGAACATAACAATTGAAAATATGGAGATGGAATTTTGCATATGTTTCACCTTTAACCTTAACAAAGATTAACCATGATTTTACTACAACAAAGGGTTACTGCAGTTTACCAGAAATTAACCTCATTTTTGCTACACTAACCATAGTAATGATTTTAGTAGTAAAACTGTGTTTGTACAAATGGTAATCAATATGCCAAAAAAAAAAAAAAAAAAAAAAATATATATATATATATATATATATATATACTTTTATGATAACAAGGGAAAATATTCCTAAAACTGCAACATGATTCTGAATCATTGTACACACTGTTTTCATGACGCACTGTGGACGTATTTAAAGAAATAACTCAGACAGTTAAAAATAATAATAATTCTATCATCACTTAATAACCCTTATGTTGTTCAAATACCAGCTTCTTTAGATTCTTTTACAATCAAAATATATGGTAGTTATTGTCTGTCAAGATCCCAAAACACTATAAAATGACTATGAAATAGTCTATATTATAGTCTATTTTAAGTGACAGTTATGTAACTTATCACTAAAATAATACTTCATTTCAACATTTGAAGATTTCAGATCCAAAACTTTCATCTTTGATCAAAGTCCATCTGAGATTTTTCTTTTAAATTAGCATTTTTATTAGGCTCCCATAAAAATGATATTGACCATTTTTTAAAATAAGGCATTCAATAAATGACTAATAACCTTTTATTTGCCATTAAAGTGAAAATACTGAACCTAAACATAGGAGCCTGATAAAAATGCTAATTTAAAAGAAAGCAATATCAGCAAAATCTCAGATGGACTTAAGAGGTTTTTTAACTTAAGATTTTATTTGTATATTCCCCAATATGTCTAATGAACGAGCAATGGCAACAACATAAAAATGTTGTTGAGAAGTAAGAAAATTAGTTTAAAAGTGAAATACAATTTTGTGGATCCCATAATATGATTGAGTAAATTGGACAATCTGTTTTCCTGTTTTATTCAGTTTTGTATGTATAAGTTTTCGCAAGCTATATGACAGCTTTTCACATCATTTGAATAAAAAAGGTGATCTAAAGTTCTAAAACAAAACAAAATCAATCAAATCTACATCCATCTGAAAGGCAGCAAAACTGACAGATGAACTCAGATAAAACATTGAACATTTATCAAAAGGAAAAAGGGCATAAAAGTTCCCTTAGTTTAAGAAACAATGATGGAAAGTTCATATTCATGTTATTTGTTAGCTTTGTAACATTCAGAATTGTATTCTGGATACAGTATGGTGTTGAGCATGAGTCAGACATTTACACTGGCATTCATTCACATCTCTCTCTCTCTCTCTCTCTCTCTCTCTCTCTCTCTCTCTCTCTCTCTCTCTCTCTCTCTCTCTCTCTCTCTCTCATACACACACACACACACTAATCTCTGAGAAAGTCCCTTAACCGGTGTAATTGACTTGCTGATGTACTTGGGCTACAGCTTCCGGCCGGAAGGATGCTGCTGTGTTCAGCGGAACACACACAGACACGAACACACACACAGCCATACACACGCTTTCCAAAACAAAGTTCCCTTTCATGCTGCCATACCTTACTCCAAAAGTGTTCACAGTTCCTCTTTTGATCTGAATTCTTGGGACGCTTTACACATGCACGCTTTTAAAGTTACATGTGTTGCAAAATAATTCAATCTGACTGTGGAATATGAACTCATTTCATGACTTCCTTTATATCTGTTGGTATGTGTACATAAGTGTATAAATATCTGCCTCTTTTAAGTCTAGTCTGAATTAAAGGTTAATATGTGTGGGTGTGTGTTTGTGTCTGGGTTTTAAAGTGGATTAAGCGGAATTAAATGTAATGTGTTTATTAGAGTGCAAGCTATTTTTATACAGCCACATGCCTTCTTTACCATATTTAAAAATATAGTGGATAATGTGCTTTTACCAGAAGTGTCATACCCACTCAAAGCCATTTTTTTACTTTCGGCCAAGTGAATGTTGATTTCAGGTTTGTACTGTTGATAATTGTATAATGTCTGAAACGTTGCATTTTGTTGGGGATATGTGAATCAGCCTTAACATATCTTACATTTATATGACAATGTAGGCCTAGGTCAGAAGAGCTGCTGGTGCCCCCTCGAATAATAATAATAATAATAAATGGTTTATGCCCCTGGTTATAGATATGATCAGGATATATCAGATGATCAGATGAGCATGGGAACTCTATTAGCATGCAAATTGGAAAACAGGGAGCAATGTTTCTCTCTCAGATTAGCCATCCCCCACTGTATGTGACAGTGTAATACTCCTTATCGGAGCTCTGGGAGAAAGGAAAAACAGAAGCCAGAGATAGGGAGAGCAAGGCAAATGTAAACCAGTGGCTCCAGAGCACTTCCTGTTGGAAAGCTTCAAAATCATAGATTGTGCTCTGCTGTATTTGAGACCTGTATTACTTTAATACTAACACACTCCATATGCTACACACCATAAAAGGATAAGTAAATGTTTCTGCAGTAGAAAGGTAAAGAATATGTTTTTGCTGAAACCGTGGTCATTGGTGATTCATAAAATAAGTCAATGTCTACAGTCACTTGAGTAAAAAAAAAATATATCGAGAAACACAAAATTATTACTCATGGCTCCTCGTGATATATCGAGGTCTTCTGAAGCGAAACGATTGGACTGTGCAAGGAACTGAACATTACTGAACTAACTCAATCTGACTTAATGACATCACTATTACATGACACAGCTGATTGGTTCTCTCCTGTATCAGTAGCCAATGAGCTAGCTTCTCAGCATTCAAATATATGACTATTGCTTACCGTAGCAGTTGCAGCTTGTTTCAAAGACCCTCCACCTTCCCCAGCTCCACCTGTATAGATCTGCTATGAGGTGATTCATGTATGCTATATGGGGGTTATTTCATGTATGTTATATTTGCAGCAGCAATATTTCTTACAAGCTCACAGCAGCATGTTGTGGGTGTATGCGTGATGGCCTGAGCATGAGTAAATTAACAGCAAACATTTATTTTCGGATGAGCTATCCCTTTAAACAAATGGTTGATTTTTCAGTAACTCAGAAGATGCCAGTTTCACTGTGTTATTTTATTGTTTCTCCATTGAGGTTTACCAATCATAGCTACAGTATACACAGTCTTGTATTGATAGATGCAAAGATTGAAAGTGACTTTCTAAAGGTAATTTATTCTGAGGCAAGCAGCTGAGAGTTGCATTATACTATAAGTACTGCAATGAGTACTGCAAAGTACTGCAGTACTGCAAAGAACGTGCAAAGATGCAAATTATACAGTGGGATATCTATACAGATTTACTCCTAAAGATGACTTTTACACTGATTATGAAAGGTGTCAGTTCACATGAACAAATTACTTGTTGTGGTTGTGGATACTACCACATATACAGTACAAGGTATAAACACGGTATAAACATTTTAACATATGTACCATCAATAGGGATGCAGCATCCACCAAGTTTTTTCACTGACAGTCCCCCAGTATGGAAAGTGGGGGTTCAAAGGACTTTGTGGTGTGGTGGTATGTTCAACTCGTAAATAACAAATTTCTGACATGACTTGAATGCACCAGTTTTCTCCCCTTAACTTTTTATGTCATGCAGGATTACTTCTGGAGTAGTTCTGACAGTAAATGTTCATAAAGAAATCATGGCTAGAGTGGTATTATCAGTCAGTAACTGGCCAGTTAGTTTGCATTTTTGTCCTCTGTCAAGAAAATAGTTCCACAAGAGTCTAAAACATCTAGCTTTTTATGTGCTGCTAAGCAATGGAAAGAATGAAAGCCAATGTTGAATAATATTTGAGTGAAGCTCAAAGCAACCATATGGTTCCAGCTCTTTTCCGAGTTTTACATCTTCCACTATGAAAGAAACCCATTTTGAGTGATTTGCAGACACCTGCTTCTTGCTAACGGCTAAAAATGTCACTCGCATACTCTGGTCTAGAACAGATGTGCAAGATAGAAACAGTTAAATGCCCCAGTGCTTTCAAATACGAGCATTTTAGAATCTCTTGAAATTAACTGTTGTGTAAAACTGACATAAATTTATAAAAATAATATTTTCATTTCTAAGATTTTTAGCAGTTTGAATGATAATTAGCTATTTTTTCTCTATTTGTCTTATTAGGGAATGCACACATGTCAAAAGTTCATCTGGATATGTCAAGATCTTTGCCTCTCTATCATAAACATACATAAAAACTCTGGGTCTTTATCACCATATTTTAAAGTGACAGCAGAACCCAACAAAGCCATACAAGCCCACTTCTCACCGAGTCACAGGTTCCTTGTAGCGGAGGCTAATTGAAAACACTCTTCTGTGTGAACAGATGACACACACACTCACACACTTACACACTGAAAGCTCCTCAGAGCCATTTAAAAGGAGTGTAATTGAAAACACTGGTCTGTGTGAACGGATGTGGGCATGGATCCAGGACGTATTCCTGAAATTCTTTCACTGGAGACAGAACCAGATGAGCCAACAACTGAAACCAGATGGCCATGATAGAAGAGGGACATTTTAGAGTTAGGAACAGGCCAGGTAAAGGTTGTTTGTACACTTGCTTTGCTTTCATAGAGTCACAGATGTGTTGGAATCTTGTGTGGAAACAATTCCATGTGAACATTTCAGAGATACTCTTAAGATATTCCGACAAGAGATGACACTGTGTACATCTAGTTTCCTCAGTTGTGATGGACAAAAAATTAATAAAAATGAAAAACAAATGACAGCTCATCCGCAGAATTGACATTTCTACCATAAATACATATCATAATGTTGTGATAAATTTAATAGCATGCATTCTTTCTGTTTTATGAGAGTAATTACTAATCTTCTTGACCTATAAATGCTGCTAAGTCATTTATACATCGGCAACTGGCTTCATTTTGACTAATTGGATTAATATTGAAATGTTCTTATACCAATGGCACAGTGTCGTCTGATTCAGAAACAAATTACTGTAATGAACCGATCCTTTTTAGTAAATCTAATTTGAATGAACCTGAAAAATCCTTCACTGAACAAACTCACTCAGACGTGAGTTCCTCAAAAGCATTGATAGCCAACTATGGTCAAAGTTCTACTGAACTCGTTTGGTAATGAAGGGATTTGTGACCATAGTTGTTTTTGGTAAATGCATCCCAGATCAGTTGTTTAACTAACATCTGACCAATGAGTGAAGTGTAAAATTTCAGTGACAGGTAAGTGTTACAAACACGCCAGGTTCCACCTCCACACAATCACGGCGCACACCCTCCTCTTTAAATAAACATCTTACTCATCTGTTACTCCTCTGTATCCGAGTGATCCGTAACAGTAAGAATCTAAACATTATATGCATTGTTAAGTGATCACATAAGTATAATTTCAGTGTATTTGAAATAGATATTGATTTTGATTGCAATTTTGATTGCTACTTTATGTTCTACTTTAACCTCCTGTCTAGACGATATTTGTCCTCTCTCCTACAGGCCAGGCCTCTTCTAACCCCTGGTTATCTGATGTTCTTTGTGAGCATCGGGCCAAACTCAGGGCAACAGAGAGAAAATGGCCCAAATCAAAAGATCAATTAGGACTGAGAATGTATCAGTCTTTGCTTTCATCTTTCTCTGCTGAAGTCCATACTGCCAAATCTTCATACTTCCACAACAAGATCAACAGCGCTCCAGACACACATAACCTCTTCAAAACATTCTATTATCTCCTCTGTCCCCCTCCACCACTTCTATAACAGCTGAAGATTTTGCCACATTTTTCACAGACAAAACTAGAACAACCAGTAGTCACTTCTCAGCCCCACACATAGAGGACCTCAAACCAACCTTCTCCTTCTGTCCCATCACTGAGGTAGAAGTATCAAAACTCCTCTTCAGCCATCCTACAACATGCATTCTAGACCCAATCCCCTCACACCTTCTCCGAGCAAGCTCTCCTACACTCTTACCAGCTCTCACACACATCATCAACACATCTCCTCTCACAGGCACTTTCCTCACTGCATTCAAGCAGGCTTGGGTAACCCCACTGCTCAAAAAGCCTACATTAAACACTTCTCTTATTAGCTACAGACATGTCTCTCTCCTTCCATTTATAGCGTAAACCCTCGAACAAGTTGTTTTCAACCAGGTATCATTGTTTCTTTCACAGAACAACAAACTAGATGCTAACCAGTCAGGTTTCAGGAGTGGCCATTCAACTGAGACTTCGCTACTGTCAGTCACGGAAGCCTTGTGGATTGCAAAAGCTGATTCCAAATCGTCAGTTCTTATTCTGCTAGATCTGTCTGCTGCTTTTGACAGTTTATATCATCAGATCCTCGTGTCTGCCCTCTCATCACTTGGTGTCACAGGGATTCCACTTCGCTGGTTTGAATCCTATCTCACTGGTAGGTCTTTCAGGGTGGACTAGGGAGGGGAGGTATCCAAAGCACATCAACTGGTCACTGGTGTTCCCCAGGAATCAGTTCCTGGACCCCTCCTATAGAATACATCACTGGGTCCCATCAAACAGGCACATGACTTCTCCTACCATTGAAATGCTGATGAAACACAGCTCTATCTAGATTTCATCCAGATGATCCAACAGTAGCTGCACAGATCTCAGGCTGCCTGGCGGACATATCGGCATGGATGAAAGAAAGACACCTACAGCTCAACCTGGCAAAAACTGAGCTTCTTGTGTTTCCTGCCAATCCAACTCTGCAGCACAATTTCACCATCCAGCTAGGTTCTTTTACAATTACCCCATAAACTTCAATCAGAAATCTTGGTGTAATATTTGATGACCAGCTGACCTTCAAAGACCACATTGTAAAGACTGCTCAGTCTTGCAGGTTTGCATTGCACAACATAAGAAAGATCAGGCCCTTTCTAACAGAGCATGCTGCACAACCTTTTGTTCCAGGCCCTTGTCATTTCTAGGCTGGACTTCTGCAATGCTTTACTGGCTGGACTTCCATCAAGCACTATCAAACATCTACAAATGATTTAGAATGCACCAGGATGACTAGTCTTCAACAAGCCCAAAAGAGCCCATGTTACACCTCTCTTTATCTCCTTGCACTGGCTACAAGTTGCTGCTTGTATCAAGTTCACGACATTAATGCTTACATATAGAACAGCCACAGGCTCAGTAAATACCTAATTCCACTCACTGCTACAAATCTACATCCCCTCCAGAGGTCTGAGATCCACTAATGAGCGACACCTCTTGTTATCTTCACAGAGAGGCTCAAAATCACTTTCCAGAACATTCTCGTTCACCATTCCTGGCTGGTGGTATGATCTTCCCACCCTTAAACGGAATGCTGAATCCCTGACAGTTTGCAAGTGACAGCTGAAAACTCATATCTTTCTGAACTACTTAACTTCATCATGAAAAAAGTATTTCTCTTTATTTATTCCTTCTCTTTCTAGCTTGTACTTATTTTAACAATTTTATCATTCCTTGGTCCGCACTCCTCACAGTAGTGCAACCATGACAGAATACCGGACCGAAAAAAGAATAGTTAGCGGTACCCCATCTCCCCTTGCTTGTTTTCCTTCTTTTGAAAAGTTTTTTTGTTTCCTGTTTGTTTCTTCCTGTGGTGATGAAAATAGCCACTCTGTTCTCTGCTTTAACCCACTGAGATCTCTCTTTCTTCAAAGGAGTACACCTGGGAATTCTGCGGGCTCACCACGGCATAAGCATTGGATGACACCAAAATAAATCTCTGTTCTTACTCAAGGCCAACTACCATCGCCCCATGGATCTGTAATGTCCTAGCCAGAACCAGCCCATCGTTGAGCCCGTCAGCTGCTCCACAGACAAGCCTGCTGTCCGTTCCTCAGTCAAACCAGCTAGCAGTTCATCAGTCCAGGCCGCTGGCCATGGCTTTCTCAAGCTTGCCAGATGTTCCCGAGTCAGGCTACCGGATACACCATTGTCAAGGCTGCCCAATTTACCTATAACAAAGGGAGGAGGAGAAAAAGACTGTTCACAGCCCTCATCCAATACCAGAGTTTAGCACAGAAAGGCCTCCAGTCCCCAAGTCAATCCCAGGGAGGTCCACAGTTCCTGAGTTAGGCCTACGTCCTGAGTTCTCATCTGTAGTTGCCGGTCCGAGTGGCAATGCCAAGGCCCACTAAGACTGTCCAGTCATGGACTTCTGTGTTCCCTGTTCTGCCTTGGCTCCCCGAGTTCCCCGAACTGCCATGACTCCCCAAACTCTCTGCTCTGTCATGGCTTCCTAGTCTGCCTGTTCTGCCATGTCCTCCTGAACTGCCTGCTCCGCCATGGCCTCCTGAACTGTCTGATCCACCATGGCTTCCTAGTCTGCCTGCTCTGCCATGGCACCCAAAGCTGCCTGCTCTGCCATGGCTTCCTGCTCTGCCTGCTCCGCCATGGCACTGCTTGCTAAGCTATGGCACCCTGAACTACCTGCTCCGCCATGGCCCCTGAGCTCCCTTTACTGCCATTGTACCCTGGACTGCCTGATCCACCCTGGAGGTATTCATGTCTCAGTGCTACACCAGCCTTCAGGAGGCCATCCCAACCCACTGGTGGAATTGTTAAGGCACGGGATTGTTTATTGAGTTCATGATTGTTTCTAATTTGTTATCGGGTTTTGTCTCGTCTTCCCCTGATTATGTTGTGTTATTAAGGAGAGTTCAGAGTTCAGGGTATTGTCTGAGTGCTACATGTGTTTTCCGTTTTCCCTTGAATCCATAAAAAATTCTTGATTTATGTAATCTTCATCTCTTTTGTTTCTCGCTCTGTACTCCTCACAGTAATACAACCATGGCGAATATCAAGTGAATGATTCTCCCCTTACGAAAAATAACCATGGTTTTATTATAGTAAAACTGTAGTAAACCATGGTTTTTTGGCGTGTTGACTACCATTTGTATAACCACAGATTTACTACAAATACCATGGTTAAACTATGGTTAATATAGCAAAACCATGGTTATTTTGTGGATACCATGGTTCAACTATAGTAACCATGGTTTTTTGGTTTTATTTGCAGTAAAACCATGGTTAATTTTCGTAAGGGTCTGACCCACTATTATTGGTTTAGTGAATGATTTTTTGAATCACTAATATCAGTTGAGTGAATGATTCAGTGACTTACTAATATCAGTTGAGTGAGTGATTGAGTCACACATTAAAATCGACTGGGTGAATGTTTTGGTAGCTTATTAATATTGATTGAGTGAATAATTCAGTGACTAACAAATATTGGTTGCTTGAATGATTCAGTTACTCTTTTGTGAATGAATAAGTGTTTTTTTTTTTTACAAATAAGTCGAACGATATTTCAGTGACTCATTCATAAAGCCTTTTCACCACCTACTTGCATCTCAGTGTAAAATCAAAAATGCCAATCATCAATGGTAAATGGACTGCATTTATATAGTGCTTTAAACAGACCCCATTGCCATCCAAAGCGCTTTACAACTTGCCTCACATTCACTCACTCATTCATTCACCGACTGTGGTGTCAGCCATTCAAGGTGCCATCCAGCTCGTTGGGAGCAGCTGGGGTTAGGTGTCATGCTCAAGGACACCTCAACACTTGGTCAGATGGAGTCATGGATTGAACCACCAACCTTCCGGTTTGCAGGCAACCTACATGAACCACTGAGCCACTGCTGCTCAACCAAGCAGACTTAAGGAATTTAATTTAACTTGTGTATATTATATTATAATATATTATATTATTGCAGTACATTACAATGAAAGCAAAGTACAATAATAATGTTATTAATGAAAGTTATTAGACTACTCTCACTAGACATACTGGTAATTTTAAGGAAATGAACACCACAATATGAAATAAACTCTGAAGTTCAGAGTTTCACCAACTTTGCTGGGTAACTAAGCAAATGCACTTTTCATTTTGTAACAGCTGATGTAATGTATGGTTTAATTATTTCTCTCAGACTTAACAGTTCCCTTGAGAACATTTCACACAGATGGAAAGGAAACTAACGTCCCATTATGTACATATCTTTAAAACATCAGCTAACCTGATGCTTTCAGTCTCACAGGGGGTAAGCCTTTCCATGGGGCTTTATACTTAATCATTAAATACAATTCAATAGCCACACAAAGTAGATCTAAACTCAAAAGGATCATGCAATACAGCCTGGCTCGTTGAGTATTTAGCATTTAATGCAGTATAGCATTAAATAAAATATGGTCCTAATATGTTTGAGCTGTTGTGGTGAGGGAAAGCAAAAAGATTCAAATGAAACAATTGAAAACACTGATCACGATGTATCACAATAGCCTGCTGGGCTCAAGGACCTAAACCCATTCGAGAGGAGATGGAGACGAGCTAAAGATTTATATGAGAAACAAAGACACACACATTTGAAAATATTCTAGGAGTGAGAGGTGAGTGAGGTGGTTTTGTGAACATCTACAGTGAAATCACTATTTTTAGAATTTATTTATTCATGAATGTGTATGAATTTTGAATTGAAGTGATTATTTCCAGCTTGTACCTACTGATTATCTAAACTGGTGATTCCCAAAGATCCTAAATCAGTTATTCCCATTTTCAGGTTAAAGGGATTATCTGGATTATGGATTTGGTTTTATAAAACCGATTATTAAATACATTTAGATAAATTAAATAATAAATGTAAATGTTTTCTCTGCAGTTACTTTATATATATATATATATATATATATATATATATATATATATATATATATATATATATATATATATATATATATATATATATATATATATATATATATATATATATATATATATTAACAGACCTTTTAAATAAGAAAGCTCCAGATGCATTACAGCAGCCAAGCCATAATATAACGATGTAGCCTTTTTAGTACAGATGTCAGTCTGGCTCTGTATTAGAAACACAAGGGCCTCAAACTAAATTTGTCAAGGGGATTTGATTCCTTCTCAGTACGCAGGTCTAAACAATGCTGACATTTCCGCCAGGAAGACATGCTCCTATGTGACTCTTGGTTTACCACAATGTGGGGAAGATGCTCATCTGGGGTTCAGATGTGAACACACATGTCCAAATGACAACCTTGACTAGGCCAATTTTCTCTCGCCCCTGTAGATTAGGGTAATTTATGTGACTTTTTACTGTACAAATTAGGTGAAATTTCCTGATTTAGTTTCAAAGGTTGATCTATAAGGGCAGGAGAATAGGTTCTGCACATACTGCAAATCTAATAATATGGGAGATGCTTTAGAGCTGTTGTGGTAGCTGCAACAAGACAAAAACATGTCAAAAACATCCTCCATAAATGTAACATACAATTGACTGCAGTTGCCACCTAAAATGAACAGGAGTGCTAGTAAAACATAAACTTTTCGATGAACAAATATATATATTTTTTACAGTAAAATTGCTTGACTTTGTAAAGTAAACTTGACTTTGTAAACTTGCTCAGTAGCTCACCTGGTACAGCATGACACAAAGTACAGTAAAATACCATGGTTGCTTCAGCAAATTTGTTTAATGTCCTGTTTCTGTTTATTTACACTGTCTGTGATGTTTAGTGACTGCATTACGTTATTTTCAAACATGAATCATTAATCTTTTAGCTCCGCCCACTGGATATTTCATTTCCGAACTGCCGATATACGTACAATTGCCAACTTTACAAAGCATTGGCACATTCATGTTCATCTGTTTTGGGATAAATTCAACACATTCTAGCGCCACCCACTGGATATTTTAAATTAAGAGCACAAGAAGTACGGTAACATAATATTATTTTGCAGAAATATTGCAACATGCGCGTGTTTCCAATGAGAGATGCAACAGCAATATTAAGGTAAGCAATATTTTATTTAGAATTAGACATCTTAAAGACAGTATTATAAAATGTATTTCCTGCATAATTTATTAATTACAGTGGATTAAAACATGCCAGAGTGTTTTTGTTGAAAGTTTACAGTAACTGTAGATGAAGTCTAAAATTTGTGAATACAGTGCTGTCAACATAAGAGTTCAACCTTTAACTGCATAATAATTCTCATAATATTTATTTAGAATGATATTCCAACCTACTCAGTGATTTGCTCGT
This sequence comes from Carassius gibelio, assembly GCF_023724105.1. NCBI lineage: Eukaryota > Metazoa > Chordata > Actinopteri > Cypriniformes > Cyprinidae > Carassius > Carassius gibelio. The sequence continues at coordinate 24,594,033 of NC_068403.1, read as the reverse complement.
TAGTCAAAGAAAACCAATTCTAGACACATAAAAGCAATTTAAAAGGCTCATTGAATGACAAACGCAAGTGCTCTGACCGTTTCATGCCCTCCCTGCTGAACCTTGTGAATCCAGTGCAGTAGGTGGACGTGATACAGTGCAGAGCTCTGAAACTCTTTCACCCTGGATCCTGTTTAATAAAACCAAGTTATTGCCTCTAGAGCACTATTAAAACTCTTTATAAAAGGATCATGGCATGCACAGAACCGCTGCACTCTCATGGTTAATACCAGTGATATCCTTATGAGTGCTGTAGGGGGTCCATGAAGAAGATTTACAGTATAAAGCATTGACTTTTCTTAGAAGTTCATTATATTTGTAACACTTTAACAACCTGCGAAGCGTAATGCAATGTTTGTGTGTGTATAAATATAACATTATGCATAATGTCATTATAACTGTGACTCTAGGTGAAGAGACTATAGAACATGGACAGCGTCTTTCTGTGTTAAAGCAATTGCTGTGAAGGTATACCCTCACTGGTCTATTCAGAGTCCAGACTTTCAGCTCTGGGGTAACCAAAAGGGTACAAGGCTAAAAGCCCTCTGAGGAAAAAAAGCCATTTTGAAAATGTTCCCCTCCCAAAACACTTAACAGCAACAAAACTCTTTCCTGCACGGCAAAATATCAGAGTTGAATTAACACTGGCAAGTTTGCTGTATGAACACCTGTTTGTCAGTAAGTGCTGCGTAACTGACCTTATCCATGAGGTCATTGCATGCAGGAAAAGCTTGATTTTGAACTCATTTGATCTAGCAATTAATCATTTTTTTCTAATCTGTTTTCTATTTGAATGTATTTTAAAAATGTATTTTGCTCCGGTGATGTAAAACTATCATTACTCCAGTCTTCAGTGTCACATGATCCTTCAGAAATCATTCTGATATACTGATTTGCTGCTGAAAACATATATATATATATATATATATATATATATATAGCATATATATATATGCTCATCAGGGTTGCATTAATTTGATTTAAAAAGCAGTAAAACAGTAATATTGTAATTATTTTTTTTTTATTCTATTTGAATATATTTTCCAATAGAATTTATTCCTGTGATCAAAGGTGAATTTTCAGCATCATACTCCAGTCTTCAGTGTCACACGATCCTTCAGAAATCATTCTAATATCTGAGTTAATGCTCAGGAAACATCTCTTATTATTATCAATGTTAAAAACAGTTGTGCTCAATGTTTCTGCGGAAACTTTTTTCAGTATTCTTTGATAAGAAGTTCAAAAGAACAGCATTTATTTGAATAGAAATCTTTTGCAACATTATAAATGTCTTTATACTACACCTTTTGATAATTTTTTATGCATCCTTGCTGAAAAAAACAAAAACACTTGTACACTGTTGTACACTACATATGTTCTGCTGAAGGTTCCTTCAGATGATCTGTCCAGACTGTCTCTGCAAAGAACAAAGGACATCTGTGAGTTCTCAGTCTCAACCTGACAACCTGTCAGACTCCATGTTCTATGTTTGACCGCGTTTTCTTTTAGTGACGGGGATTTGCGTCAGGACTGTGCGTCAAGCTCACCTCCCACGATGTTTAATGTAGAACCCTGAAATCAGTAAAGGTTGCATCAGTTTCACATACTACTTTGCTCATGCTAAAATATATAAAACCTCATTCTGTGCACTGTAGAAGCCAACAGAACCCGAACAGATCAAAGTTGTAGCCGCTCAGTGTAAGGCATCTGTGAAATGCCTGTGGTTCAGAAACAATGAGCTGGCGATATCCCTTTTCTCTTATTCATTAACTTGATTAGTCATAAAGCGATTACCAGAAATATTGGCAAACTCATTAGGCCTAGCGGATCAGATTAGTTCTGACACTAGTATGAGTGGTTTCCTCTGTGACTGGGATAATGCTGGGTTAATACATGTAGGATGTGATATCTGTGGTTCACCGCCTCAGACGGCTACAGGAGAGTCAGAGATCTTGTAATGCCTTCTGTACATACAGGTGCATTGAGTGAGTCATGTATGTAAGATCCAATTGAATTTAACATCCTCCATCAGCCGTATTTGGCTGCTTTTCTAAACAGATCTCGGTGTTTATTATAGAGGTGGGGGTATGGGTTTTGTGCCTTTACAGAATTTCATGCTGTGCTTGTATGCATCATGTGTGACATATGCATTTTATATTCATTATTTTGTTTTTAATATAATTTTTATGGGTTTACAGAAGTGGCTATTTATAACAAACACACATAACTAAGTCTAGGCCTACTTTTTCCTCAGTTGCCATTCTGATGTTGAAATGTGGAAGATTAGTGTGCAAACGGCAGCTCAGGTAAAAATACTCATTAAAAAAAAAACATTGCATCACAGGATTAGACCTCTCAGAGAACCACTAAGTTTTACAAGAAAAAAAAAAGGATTAGATAATTTTTTAAATATTTTTTTACAGAGGTTCTGTAAAAAAAAAAAAAATCAGATTTCCCATTTCCACCACAGAATAAAAAGTAAATCAAAAATGTAATTGCTAATTTTTTATCTTTTTTTAATTTTTAAGCACCATGAAGACTGGTGGTACTGATCAAGTAACTTGCGCTCCATACAATCTGCTCTGGTGCAGATAATGCTCTGGATAAGACATCTCAAACTAAAGTTGGACCAATCAAAGTGAGCAAAGTGACAAATCTCTAATGCAATAAAGTTCATCTCCCTGTTTCTCTTGCTTCAAATTCACTTAATAGCAAAAGATTGTCTTTACAACTTTGACTTGCACTTACAGTATATAGTGTAGCTAGATCTTTTCTTTTAGTTGTCCTCGTTCATGGACAGGTCCTTTCTTCTTTTTGTGTAAATTTATGTAAATTCAGAAAGAGACATTTCTGTGAGAAGTGAATCTCAGTTTCCATGTTTCAAGGCATGTGTTTAGCAGTTCATTTTCATGTGCAAAAGCTCCATAGTTATCATGAGCTCAGGATGAAAAAACACTGAGTTGTTGGAGAAGATTGATGTGCAGAAACAAAGCCTGATTGGATTGGTTTAGTTTTGTTGAACTCAAAACTAATCCTGTAACCCTGAGTTTGTTCAACCTCAAATTATTCTAACTAAAAGTTTTGTTCGTCTTTGGAGCACAATTTAAGATATTTCGGATAAAAACTGGGAGGTTTGTGACTGTCCCAAAGACTGCAAAGTAAGTTACACTGTCAAGGTCCAGAAAATATGAAAGATGTTGTAGTTCAACCGTAACATTATGAAGCGACAAGAATACTTTAAGTACACGAAGAAAACAAAAATAATGACTTTATTCAACAATTTATCTCATCTGTTTCTCTCCACATCACTATAGCGCCATTTTGGAGAATCTGAGTTGAACGCAGGCAGTGTACACTCTTTTGTGTCAGCGGAGGCACAAGGATATGTTTTTTTAAGCATAAATTTGAAATAAAACAGCGCAACCTTGTGGCACGACTGACTCAGAAGAGCGTACGCTACCTGCGTTCAGATCATAATATTTTAAATGGGGCTACGGTGATGTGGAGAGAAACAGAGAAAAGGAATTGTTGAAGAAAGTCATTATTTTAGTTTTCTTAGAGTACAAAAAGTATTCTCGTCGCTTCATAACGTTATGGTTGAAACACTGATGGCAGAATCTGCCCTACAAAGCAAAAAGGCAGTAACTGCATTTTTGGTCAAAAATTAGTTATTGTATTTTTCATGACATTCAAGGCATCCTTTGTTATGTGACAAAACATCTTATCTGAAATGTGTGTCGTTTTGGAGAAAAATGGTAGTTGTTTGTACAGTAACTACTTAGGCTGGATGACAGGATAACTTTTAAGTCATTTTTCTCAGTTCTGCACTCTGCGTAGTTACTGCCTTTTTGCTTTGTAGGCCAGAGATGGACATACTTTTCTGGACCTTGACAGTGCAACTTACTTTGTAGTCAATGAGACAGTCACAAGACTCCCGGTTTTCATCCAAAATATCTTAAATTGTGTTCCAAAGATGAGCAAAGCTTTTACAGGTTTGGAACGACATGGGGGTAAGTGATTCATGACAAAAATTACATTTTGGGGTGGAGTACCCCTTTAATAAAAAAGCGGCCACGGTCATGTATTGAATGCAGGTTTTAGCACCACTCACTGGACATTTCACTTTGAAACTGCCATAAAACGTACACTAACATATGTAATATGGTTGTTGCAAAAACTTTGCAACAAGTACATATTTCCAATGAGCCTGGGTTGCAATGTAAAATGTAAAATCTTGCAATCCTGTTTTTTTTGTTTTATGTCATTGCTACTTTTCTCACAATTCTGGCTTTTTCATGCAATTGCAAGTTTATATTTGACAAGTTGGACTTTTCTTCACATAATAACATCAAGTGGCAGCTCCCCCGATGTTGACCTTTTCACTGATACTACTCGTGTCTACCTGGATAGCAGACAAGAGAATGAGAGAATGACTTGTTTGGACACCAGCGCTTGAGTGTGTGACTTTGGGAGTGATGGCTGTTTTGGTAAATGTGTAAATATTGGATGGTCTGAAACAAGTTTCTAAAAGGTTTAAGGTGATGACTGTGACAATGTGACGCAGGCCTGTACAGATCCACTTGACTGTGGCCATGTCAACAGAACCACATCTGTTTTACATTCACTGTGATATATCTTACTGTTTTGATAAGTAAGACTTAATATGATGATGTGTCATGGGTTGACGTTTGTAGTAGAGCATTTGCTCAACTCTGAGACGTCAAATGAGCATGTGACATATTTTATACTCACTCAACTAGCTAACACCAGTGTAAACTTTGCTTTGGTGTGATGCATTCAGGCTTTGTACTTGCATACCTAAACTTTTTTTTTTTTAATCTCTGCAAATGTACGTCATCTTTTGTGGAAAGAAAAAAAAGCACTTTTTGTCATTCTGCACTAGTGACTGGATAACTTTTTTTAACAGGTTAAATTTGGATTCTGGAATAGAAGAATTGAGATGTTATTATTAAGGGAGAATGAAATTGTTGGTGACTAGCAAACATCTGATCAATTATAAAGTAATATAACATAACGGATAATGAAATATTTGCAATGTATATATTGATTTAGTCAGAATATGAACATTTTAAAAAAGCCATGTATAGAGAAAGACCCTTTTGACTATTTTATCTGTATCCACTTCTATTAATTTTACTGTTTCGATAGGTAAATTAAATTACTTTAGTATAAAAAGCTCACTAATAGTTTCTTTGTGTGGTCATCCAAGTTTATAAATCATTGCAATGACAGCATAAACACCTAAAACTCTAAGATGACGAAAACAACTTAACAGCTCTGATATAATGAATATATATCCGTCATAAATGAGCCAGCCTCTTTGCCAGGCTAAAAATGCAATGATATGCCTCAGCACACTGTAATATACTTACACTAAATGATTCATGCAGTGCTTGTTTTATGGAAATATATAGACTATTAAACCACCATCCGCACATTCCCGACCTGCTTCTTACTTTATTGACCTAAAAGTCAACACTGAAGATTTAATGCTGTTGGCATCCACTGGATTGTGATTATTTTGGACCAACATTCCTATAGACGTCTGTTGGAAAACCGAAAGGCCTGAAGTTAGTACAAGCTTTAAGGCATACACAGTTTTGCTGCTATTCTGCAACATTTGACAGGTAAACTATCCTTAAAAAAAGCTTACTAAATGGGAGTTTCACTAAACTGATGAGCCACAAAAGTATTGCTCATCACAGTCTGTGCAAGCTCTCATCTAGTTCTAATGCAGGCTAAGTGAGCATCATACTGCACCTGTAGTAGGTCATCAAAGCACATTCCACAAAGACCCTCTAGTGGACAGTGCAGGAAGTGCAGGACACAAATAGACTCATTCTTAGAGCTGAGCCATGATACAGCACACTTTACCAAATTAACCTTTGTGAGGAGTACTTAAGACAGTGTAGTTGGTTTGTTACAAGTTGTCAGTTTTATAAAGTTGCATAAAGAAAATGTGTTTGATTATATCGAAATTGCACCTTTAATGCAATGCCAAATTCTTTAACGCATAGACAGTAACTATATGTGTGTGTGTGTGTGCGTGTGTTTGCAAACTTTGATTATTCATATTAGTATTTCTTCATGTCAATGTCATTATTCATCCTATTGTAACTAAGACATATCTGCACTCCATCTTGCCAAACATCATTGTAACAGCTTTTATAGTTTAGCATAGTATAGTATAGCATGGGAAGGGAGGTGACTTGAAGACCAGTATGGTGTCCCATACTCTGAATTTGTGCTCTCCATTTAACCCATTCATGTACACGCACACACACCAGTGAGTAATGAAACTCACACACACACACACACACACACACACACACCGTGAACACACACCTGCAGCCAAATGGAGCATTTGGGGGTTCCTTGCCTTGCTCAAGGGTCTCGCCTCAGTTGTGGTAATGAGGGTGGAGAAAGCACTGGACATTCACTCATCCCACTTAGTATCCCTGCAGGACCTGAGACTCGAACCCGCAACCTTTGGGTTACAAACCTGCTCTCTAACCATTAAACCACGACTGCCGTCTAGTCCAGTCCAGTCCAGTCTAGTCCAGTCATGTGTTATGTCCAACCATTTCTTAAGCAGAAACCCGAGCTTGTAATCCGTGTACACACAGGCCCCATGACGCTGTAGGAGCAAGTGCAGGGTTACAGCTGACCTCTTGGCAGAAATGATAAATGGATGCAAATGGAGAGTAATCATAGAATCAGTTAAACTGCTTTCATGCAAAGCAATGCAAATATGCCACATGTGGTATCAGGCCAAAGCAGAATGCTCACTTTTGGTTGCCATCATGCCCTGTCTTTGAACCCTTGCCCAGCATACACACGTTCAACCCACCCCCCCCCCCCCCCCACATACACACACACACACTTCGTTCACAATGACGAAAGGTTTACAATTCCTCATGTCCAGCATCCAGATGTTTCTATTTCTCATAGTAACACGTCCCTGATTAACCACTCATAGGAGGAGACTACATTTGCCTGATATATCACTATTCCCAAGGGTTGCATTCATTTGGGGTGCAAGACCACCTGAATTTGACTTACCTCTGTTACTAGCCAAGGATGAATTCAATCCATATGTGAGCGCAGCTGTTGAATCTTTAGCCTTCTCTGGGTACTTCCTCAAATGAATGAAATGGTACAATCTGGCTTAGATGTTCTACTTTTTTTGTTCAAAATAAACGATGTGGTGTAAAGCATTCAAACCATGACAAAAGTCAATTGCTGGTTGAAGATGCCAAAGCTAAGCTGAGACGAAGGGCATAAGAAACACATTGCTACACACCATTTATCCTTGTCTTTCCATGGTCGAAAAAAATCGAATTGGGACAAGAACCCAAAAAAGTGGAGAATCATTTTGAGAATCACTTTCCTCATAATGCTCAGATATGCGTATGCTTATGAGAACATCCAAAGAGGGCTCTTAAAGGTAAAATATTTTTTTCTCATATTGTCAAATGTGCCCCCAAGGAGCCATTTTAATGATAATAATAATTCTGATAACTTTCCCAGAACAGCTGGATTGAACTCCTTGCCACAATCTAAACACTGCTCGAGTCAATCTTGCAGAAAATTGGATTTTGTAATACCATTTTCTTCATTTTTTGCTGGGGTGAATTCTGTCTTCCTACATTTGCACAGAATCAATATCTTAGTAACAGTCAAGATGCACTTAAGAGATATGGTCGCATTCAGTACTAGAGTGGTCAAAAAATAGGCTTGTAATAGGCTTTGAAACGGACTGAAATGCAACTCTGTGAACTTGATTTTTGAAAGCATTCTGGATGCATTATTTGTACTAAAAATGTACTGACAGCTTGCTTTTACACCTGCATCATCATGGAAACTCTGGATAACATGTAAACTTTCAGAACTGCAGGTCCTTCATATGTCCAAGTGTAGCAAGTACATTAGCAAGTGCTAATGTAATCTAAAAGTCATTTCCTCTTGCTTTGGCAGGTCTAGTGCACACATGCAGTGAGGCATTGATTGACTGGTGCGATGTGTGACTGGACTGGCACCCCTGTTATCATACTCCATCCTGTTTATCATAATGCTTTCTTCACCTTGGTGATAACATAAAATTCAGTTGAATGAAATTATGCAATGAATTCAAATGTTTTGTAGTCGCTCAGTTACTAACAGGCTGGCATAATCCCAGTTTAGTGTTTATTGCCCAAAGCGTTTAAAGACAAGTGTGCTTTGCTTTGAAATTGCAATAAACTGCTGAGAGAATCTAAGAATGAATCTTCCTGGCGTAGCAGATATAAGATCTAAAGATGTAAAGCTATCAATGTAATTGACAAATGAAGCAGGTCACTAGACGTTGTGAAGGATGATATATTAGTTTTAGTGTTACTATATAAATAAAACGACAGACCTACCATAATAATGTCTACAAATCAAACCTCTGAACGGTAAAGCCTTTAAAAACTTCATTTGAAAAGCTTGTCCCAGATATCGAAGTGAAAAAAAGCTTGCCAACCAATTTAATAGATCTGTATCAAGAAGTAGCCGAATACTACAAACTAACAGTTTCTTATTGGCAAGTTATGTCTCAGAGCTATTCTTTATCAACTGCATGAATCTGAATGCCTTAAATGAAAAGAGGTTGACCTTTCCTGCACTCTTCAACCCCTACTGTATTTTTCACCATTATTATTGAAACTGCTTAATTGCTGCATTGGAGAAAAGAAGAGTTCATTCCCTAACAGTCTTGAAGCCACTAACAGAGTTTCACTTTATTATAGCAAGTTAAGGTTTCATTGTCTATTTTCACTTGGGATAAAAATATCTAAAGCAATGTTCTTTAGATGTAAAGATCTCTTCTAAATGTTGAATCTCTCAAAACTACTGGTGCATTTTAAACAGGTACTTTGCAATGATGCAATTTGATCCGTAATGGTGTTTTTACGGTGCTCCTGTAGCTTTGCAAAGGGGAAATAGTAGGTATAAGACCTTCTGATTCATCTGATGGCGTTGCAGAGGATGTGGTGATCTGTAGCTGACTCACAATCCATTGATGGTGTTTTCACTTGGAAACACCTGCTGAATGTACACTGCTTTCAAAGACGGGAAAAGCATTCAGATGTTGCACATTGGGTTACTCAGCAAATTAAGAATGTTTGTTGAAGGCTGATTAAATAACTGGCAATGGTATAAAAAAAGGCTTACACTTTATCTGAATGTATCCCTGTTATGGTGTAGTTATACATTTCAGTACTGGGTAATATTAATTAACTATGTACTTACTACATGGCTGGGCTTAGGATTGGGTTATGGCTATAGGTTTACTTGCTTAATTTATTGTTATTATAATAGTAAGTATATGTAACGTGTAACAAGAATACCTTCAAATAAAGTGTTGCCAAAAAAAAATAAAAAAAATCAACAGTGAGAAACAGACTGTCGTTTGAAAGGTTTCAACCTCAATGCTTTGTTACAAGAAAGATCAGTAAAAGTAGGATCCAGTGTAATGTATATGAAGGAACACTGTTAATATGAAGTCTTACTGTGATGTGCTTGGGCTAAAGGAAATATGAAATGTTAGTAAACTTCACCGAAAATCAGGTCTACACAATAAAACCACATTTGAACATGTTATGATGAGGCTTGTCTATATAATTTATAAGTCGTTTTGGATAAAGACATCTGCTAAATTATTATTATTTATTTTTTTTATTTTTTTTTATGTTTAAATAGTATTGAAAAGCATGAATATGCTGTGTAATGGCGGTCCCCTGTGTGAAAACTTACCCCATAGGGTTATAACATGCAGGACCAAAGTACAGTAATTCACATAAACCGACTCTGAGAAATATCAGTTGGAGTAAAAAGTGTGTCGACTAGCCCCAGCCTCAGTTGCAACAAGACGCTCATTAAGAGACCTTCCCTTTAGGAATGAAAGAGTGTTCGGAATAAAATACTGCTCTTTTCCTTTCTTCAATGCTAAAAGTGAGCAGATGTCTCACTTGAACATGACTGTGCTGATTGCGCGATTATTCACGCACGGACTTCAGTGTCACATTACGCGTGCGCTTCTGCACGTGCGCCCTGCGCGAGCTCGAGTGCGCGAGTTGCGAGACGCGCAAAGTCAACACAGTGATGCTTTCCATACGCTGCATGATTTGTGTCAATAACTGCGTAGTTTATCTGTCAGCTAGAGACGATTCCGCCCGCTTCGCCCAACAATAGCGGCATTATTGCAGAGGGTCCATCAAAATGCCAAAGCGATAAAAATGCGGGTCATTTGAATAACTTCAAATGTTATTTCTCAAAGACATTAAAAGAAAAACAAAGAACGCAATGCATTTGACTAAAACGCGACCATGTGGTAGCGGCTTTAGCAGACAGTTGAAATATAACACTAAGGATTACTGAATGAAACAAAAAGATAAAGAAAAACATTTGCCAACGCCATTATTGAGATTTAGACGTGCGTGATCAGACTCGAGTTCAACAGCACTGGGGTCATATGGATGCCAAATTATTTAACAGCCCGGTTTACTCATTTAAAGTGACATAAATCTCAGTTTTTTGACATAAATCTCATTTTCATGAGGTTTTAAAAGAGATTGGTCATTTTTTGGGGAACTAGTTTGGCCCGATCACCCAAATCAGGTTTAAAACGCACAATTCTGTATGTAGAGAAAGTGTTTAGACTTTCAGGACTGGGGTCATATTAATGTCATATTATTTAATAGACCTCATTTAAAGTGACATAAATCTCATTTTTCTTAGTAGCCTTCATCGTGAGGATGTGCCAGACGCTGGTTTTAAAGGAGTTTGGTCATTTTTTGAGGAAACCAGCTTGGCCAGAACATCACTGATCGTTGTATGCATAGAAAGTGGTCGATGTGGCTGTGGTAAATAATAAGCCATTTTTAGATAGTTGAACCGCAGCGCGCGTGAGCTCCTTGTTATGAAGTAGTATCAAATACGCGGACGCGCTCTTTGAAGTGGATATATATATATATATTTGTATATGACAACAGTGCGCGGATGTGAGCGTTTTCCCAATCACCTTTCCCAAGTAAAAAGGAACAGCAAACTTTACGCCATACGAGAAGCCTATTTAAATGCCACGGATCAATGAATGAAAGTTTGAGCTGAGGCTGTGTTTGTGCGCCTGCTGTGATGTGATTGGGCTGAGCGGCGAGCTCGTGATGCTCGGGCACATATAAAGGGCGACCTGCGCTCCTGTCATGCACGCGGCTGGAAGAAGAAATTGCTGGAGAGATCAGCCGGACAGACAGAGCCTTCATGATACTGCCCACATCACACGCATTTCCTCAACGAAGTCGCCGAGAACACGCACCGCGCAACGCGCAAGACATAAAGGAAATCCTCTTTTATTGCCCTTCATAAAAGCCCCAGTGTCATTTAGTGAGAGATGCCGCCAAGGACCGGACTTTTGCTGCTCGCCGTGCTCATCGCCTCCGCGTATGAACTGGATCAGAACGAATCCTACTCGCCCAGGAGAGCACGCTTCTCCCACAACAGCCCCTGTAAGTAGGAAGCGTTCGGGAATGATGAGCCGGCTGTGTGCTGCTGACACGCATGCATCGGTGTAGGGTAGATCAGATGAGAGCTGTCATCTCTCCTAGGATGAGCTCTCATCCAATGCGTCTGTGAGAGATGTATCAGTGAATATCACGTTCATCCTCTGACCTGCATATAAGGGACTCATCATAGCTCATGATGAGCTTCTTGTGATGCACTGAGCGCGATGAATGAATATGAATGATGATTCCGCCGCCGCTTCCAGCCTCAAAAGCATGCACGAGTTTCTACGTTGGGGAGAAAATGCTAGAGTAAAAACCTGTTCGTTGGTTACCTGACCACATACCGTGAAAACAGCATTAGACATTTTAAAGATAGTATACTTTTAACGTAAAATGGTACAAATTAATAAAAAATTAAAACTAGGAGTTGCCTTATAATTGAAAAGAACATGTAGGCTATATATAGCCAATAAATACCACATTCTTTTAAACTCTGTTTAAATGGTGTTCCTTGGAAGTAAAAAGTAGGCTAGAAATTGCATTTAATTTGTATTTTAACCGTTTCGAGACACTTTAGAGCAAAATTATTATTTACAACTATAGGCTTTTTCTTATTAAATTTAACAAGGCAATACAATACAATTATGCTTATTACGTAATACTGGAAAACAAAAACGTGAAACAAAATTCACACACAGAAACTGCTTGCGAATTTCACATTTAATTGCCATGAAATTGCAAGTAATAATGTAAAAATTTGGTAAGACTGTGGTAAGTGTGGTAATATATATATATATATATATAAATAATTTTTCTTTTTTTTTTTTTGTTAAATGCAGTTCAGTAACTTAGAGAAAGAAAAAAAGAATAATGTTATTATATGTAGGAACAAAATACGAATTGTTTTATAATTTATTTATATCCTTGTGGAAACCATCATATTTGTTTACATTTTCCAGTCCTTTAAACCGATTTGTTGACCATATTACTGAGAGTGCTGCTATTTCATATAACAGCACTGGGGCATAACGTCAGTGGGCTTCTTGGCTCCTTTTCTCCTTTTGTAACTATTTTTTATTGGGAGATAGAAAATAATTAGCCAAATTCTGTATGAAAAAAAAGAATATTAACCTCTTGCGGTGGACTGTATATCAGTATGGCTTTGTAATCACAGGAAATCAAAGTCATGCTGATATTCACTACTACAGCATTCTTGTGTGATAATTGGGTCATTTTGTGTGTTACTCAGTTATTAGTGTTTTGCATTTGTGTGGGTGACACTGGTTCTGTCTTAATGTTATGATTAGCAACAGCTGCGAATTTGTATGTTTTTTTAGTCATTATGTGGTCTTGCATTATGTTATTATTACATTTTACAGTAACAGATTTCCAATAGCTTGAATAGGTTGGTTTATCGACATTATATAAGTTAATGATATATCATTATTACTCTCTGATACTTTTTTGCAAGCACAGTTGCCAAGTTGCTTATATATAAATACCAAGTTCTATATATATATATATATATATATATATATATATATATATATATATATATATATATATATATATATATATATATATATATATAAATATATATAGGGTGATAGAGTTAAACCCTCTTATACCCAGCAGAAATGTTTTAAAACATTTCCACATACATTTAAGTCACTACAGTACTTTCTAAATATAAAGCATTGCACCATTCGTGATGTTGGTTATTCATTCTCTGTGAAAGAGTTTGAGGTAGATCCAATGAGTGGTTTGTATATGAAAGGCTTTCCCCAGTGAGGTCATACTTTCACGCTTCATATTCCAGCTTTCATGGCTTACACCTGAACCAGCTAACCGAGGTCTTCAGGTCCATTTGAAAATGACAGGTTATACAGGTAGAGATCTGTAGGGTGGACAGCTCGCTTACACTAACGTTTAATGGACTAGACACAATGGATGCTTTAAATGACATTGTGTGCACCTGAAAAGACCCAACACTATTAAAGATGATGAATTGTTCTGACCTTCTGCTCATTATATTTAAACTGAAGATCTGGTGTCAGTATTACAATAGGTTGTGCCTTTGTCTTTAATGAATTCAGTAATTAATATGCTGCAGAGAAAAGCTCGTCCAAGTGTCAAATAGTGGATCTGTGTGTGGTGTGGGACACTCAGTTCCGCTCTGTCTCTGGACGGGACGTGAAAACCTTTGTCAAACTCCACTTGGTATTTGCATAACTTCCTGTTGTACTTAGTTGCCAGGGAGACATGTACTGACTCAGTGCTTTTGAGACAAAGAGACAGTGGTGCACTGATAATTCCAAAAGAGCAAAATGAACAGTGTATTTACTGTTATTAAAACAAAAGGGGGTTAATAGGTCATTAATGGGTAAATTAATAGATTGCATTTCTTAAATAATCAACCGGGCACTGTGTATAATGTATGCATTACAAAAAATAAAAACACTTGGGCAGTACCTTTTCAAAAGGTAATAATATGAACCATTTTGGTGCCAATTTGTTAACTTCAAATGCTGAAATGTAACTTTAAGGTACTAAAATGCACCCTTATGGGTCAATTAGGTACCTTTTGAACAGCATTTGATTCTAGTTCAAGGGGTAGTTCACCAAAAAATGTAAATCGGCTCCAAAACTGTAAGTTCCTTTCTTCTGTTAAACGTTAAAGAATAATGTGAGTAACCAAGTTTCTGGTCCTCACTGACTTCTATAGTATGTTTTCCATTCTATAGTCAGTGGTGACCATCAACTGTTTCGTTCAAACATTCTTTCAAATATTTTCTTTTGGGCTCAGTAGAAGAACAAAACTCATACAGGTTTGGAACAACTTGAGGGTGAGTAAATGATGACCGAATTTTCATTTTTGGGTGAACTATACCTTTAATGAGAATATGATAAAACCACAGATGGGATCTTCAAATAATGAACAAGTCCAATTGTGCTTTAAATGAATGAACTCTCCTTGACATATTAAGGCAATTGCAGTGTCGTCTCCGAATCCGCGAGGTCTAGCTGAGTCATGCATTACAGTCTGGTGTGAAACACTGACACTTGAGGGCCACAGGTTCAAGTCGGGGTCACGCGCTCCGCAAGTTGAAATCTGAACAGGTAGCTATGTAAGTATAGAACATGAATTATTCATTTCAACAATTCACCCTATTAGTCTGCGTGGAAATGAGTAATATCACCTGTCGAGAACCATATGCAGGATCTCTGATAACTTACCCAGTTGAGGTTTTACAACACTTGATGATACACGAGAGAGTAAGAGAGAAAGCAAACACAAGACTGTGCATTGTCTATTGATGCGTTTTCCTGAATCTCAAATGAGTCCTGACCTGTCGAGGCCCATCGCAGTACCCTCAGAATGATTAGAGTGAGCCGGCCAAGCCGTATTCAAGTTTCATTCATCACAATATGTCTAATCATCATGCCTGTTTTCCCACCACAGTACAATAAGTGCTCTATGAAAGCATCAAATGCAATATCAAACCCATATTTTACGCCTCTTCTCAGCCGTGTGCAGTGGAACTGAAGGGACAGCCCCTGAACTGTGTGGCCTGATTAATCTCTAACTCTATTTTCCCTTGTAAGGTTACTGATGACATCTAGGGTTTGTCCAGTGATACAAAAAAAAGCCTTGCCAACACACGTTCCCTCATATAATGCAATAAGAGCAGCAAAATCAGAGTGATTTTGTTTGTTTTTAATGTGGCAGTGCTAGAGTCCCAGTGTTTTCCCTGGAAGCCACATAGTGATTTGGCTTCATCATACATACACAAAATACAGAAATAATATAGTTTAATGTAATATACTTGAGTGTGAATTGAATGTATTTGGACACTTATTGCATTTGATTTGCAATGAAATAGAGGTTAATTACAGTTAGCTTAAGAGTGCTTTTTTTGATCCACTTAAGTACATCTTTATGTTATTATTATTATTTACCTAGCATGTGTTCCCTGGGAATCGAACCTACAACCTTTTACATTGCAAACACAGTGCCCTACCACTGAGCCACAGGAACACTGTGTTTATTTGTATGTTAGTCGACACATAGAAATGAGTGCACTCATTTAAAGCGCCTCAAAACATTATTAAAACATAACTGATTTTAAATGCACTTTAAAGTAAAACTCTTAATTTGACATTATTACAAAAATGTAAGAAACATAGTGATAAAAGTGCCTCTCTTTAAGTACACTTAAGTGGCCTTTTAATTCATTAATATTATACTTTTTTTTAAGATTAAAAGTACACTAAAAGTGTACATTCAATACAATTTAGCACACTTCTCTTTAAAAGTACACCTCAGGTTAGATCACATGATTTCGTTCACACCACGGTAAAATTTTCCCTTGATTCTGAAAAAAGGTGAAGCAGAACAACTTCTAGTCTTGTATTCACAAGGAAAACTGTTCCGCTGATAAAAGAGGCCAGTCATGGAAACATTTCACCCTCACTTGTCCTGAGGCTAACAACGAGTGTAGGAAAGTGATACAATTGTATTTGGTATTAAAATGAAGATGTTTATCGTTTTTATGACTTTTTCATAGCTCAGGGGATGTAATAGAGTTCTCGGTTGCTTTTCGCTGAAGTATCAACTTTGTCTTGGATGCTTCTCCTTAATTTCCTTTGGAAGACTGAAAATAGAAACAACCACAATATTAATTTGGACAGCACAGCTGATTTATTATTGGAAGAATTTGATGAGAGACACCTGAGTTTGTATTGCGATCTCTGATTTCAGTATTTGCAGTATTTCGCCAAAGCAGAACACAGTTGGAGATAATGTTGGGGAGACGTGTAATAGGTCCATACTGGGAGACAAACCTTGTTTTCTGGTCTTATTTGGTCTCTCAGACTGGTTTGTTAGCTGGTTTTAGAAGGGATTGGGCATCTTTTAGCTAATTAGACTTAGAGACCAACTGAGCACTCAGTTAAACCACCTAAACACCAGCTTGAACATATTGTCCATCTGACACCAGACCAACTTTTTTTCATTCTTATGGGTGGTCAGATTTGTAGCTTATTAATAAAAAAGCGCTTGCATTAATTGATCTGTTATAATGAGTTTTATTTAAGCTGTAAAGTCGTTTTCTTCTATTTTTTATGGTCATTTTGGGGGTTTTGCTATTACATTGTCTTGGTAACAAAGTTTTCAATTGGACACAACACAGACAAAAAAGTTTTTCACAACATATTCACGCTAACATATTGTTTACATCTTGCGGCTAACATAACATCTACAGATTGGCCTCATTCACTTCCACTGTAAGAATCTCACTGTAACCCTGATTTATGCTTTTTATACAGATAATCACAGACAAGCCGATATTATATTTTGCTGTAATCGACATTGTGGCCCAAGTGTTGTCAACAGAGTTTAACTTTTATTGAACCCAGGATTTTCCGTTAATGTGCACAGTGAGCGAATGGCCTTAACAGAATGTACATCTGAGATCTTGCCCTAACCTGCTCCTATGGACAATAGACATATTCACTGCATGACATTTGGGGGGTTTCTGGTTATTTCAGAAGTCTGCCTTTTGCCAGGAGCATTGACACAGCAACACACAGCCTATTTTCCTTCAGATACAGTAAAGTGAGTGTGTAGCAACAACAGCCTGTCTTTCTCTCCCTCACACACACACACCCTTGAGGTTACTTCTCGGCGTGGCGTGGGATCCTGGCCCTGCAGGCTACAAGTTTGTGCGGCAAAGCGTTTATAGTCTTTGGCGTGGAACTGTTGGAGGTGGTGGTTTGGCCCTCTTACTCAACCCACTGAAAGTTACTGTCTTGTCACATGTAAGGGTAATGGAAACAATTGCCAAAAGAGACAGTCAGCAGAACCCAATACAGCGTGGCACACATGCCCTACACCCCTCTCTGTCACTCCCTGACTACGGGGCCAAATGCAGGGCACAAAACGCCCAGACTACCACAAAGCCTGCTGTGGATATTCTTCATTCAGTGGGTCACAGTCCCAAGAAGAGAAAAATGGCTGGAATACCCATAAAATTTATGGCAGAGAGTGGAGTGGAGCCGTGACGCCAGTGCTTGGCTCAGTTGCTATATATTTCAGGGTGTCAAGTGGCTAGTCAAGCTTGTTGTTATTTGTCATTTTAAGTCGAAATTTGGCTGGCTGTCAAAATCGGATGGAAACTCACTCATAAAATCCAAGTATTTGTTCCAGTTTGTACTATAGTTCCCCCAGACTGAGTGGTATTTAAAATATCCCGTGGGCTTGGAGGTGATAATGAGAAAGTGTCCCCTTAAAAATGATCCCATGTTCACTTGTAAGCAAGGTGAGGAATTCATTATGTTGCCTAAATGGTTTCACAAGTTCATTGCTACTACGCACAATGTGTTTCTCCTTAAATCATTTCCCCATGAGAATATGTTCCAGCATTAACTGCCCCGTTCCTCACAATGGGAGTCCAGACCGTCTCCAAAGACTGTTCCCTCAATAACCCTCAGTGGCTTGTCTCCAGGTCTGTGAGAAAGTACAGGCTGAACTGTCCAAGTAGTAGAAGGAAGTTCATTTGTTTCAACGACCGAGCTGAGAATCCAGTGGATGGATGGATTAGTGAGTGAGAAATATTGCAGAATCTGAACTATTTTTTGTCAAGCATGGGGAAAACAAATGGAACAAAAACCCTCAGAAATGTTCATTTTGATTAGTTTGTTGCCAAATAATGCATACATTCAACATACTTTGTCAGTGACAATGTTTTCAGTGGACTTTCAACATTTTTGGTAATCATACAAACAACCTGGCAAACATAATTTACATCATCACATGCCAACAAACCAATGACAACATGGAACAATAATCCAAATTCCTACGTAACTTATTTGCAGAAAATTGCCTTTGTCTGTCAAACAATTCACGTACAGTTACGTATTCCCATAATTTTATTATATTAGCTTTAGCAGAACCTGATTTGACCAAGTGTGACATGTTCCTGCATCAACATCTTTGTGTGGAAGGATATTTCCAGAACCAGCACCAGCTAAAATGTGGCTGGGCACTAATGCATTCAATACGGGTACCTATACCTAAATATCATACAGTATATACTGTACTGTATATTGCCAAATTTGGTTTGGACAAATATTACTTGATGTACGTTTATGCCTATTAAAAGAAGAAATGTGCTCAAGACTGCTCTTCAGATTCTGCTAATGTTCTTGTCAAATCTAACGGTGATTTTGTTTTTGCAGCGGATGTGACGCGCTGCTTGAACAGTGCGCTCCAGGTGGGTTGCAGTGCCTTCGCCTGTCTTGAAAACTCAACGTGTGACACAGATGGCATGCACGACATCTGCAAGTCCTTTCTCTACAGTGCTGCTAAATTCGACACTCAGGTATGTATGTTCGCAAACAATTCAAGCCAAAGAACAATAAAGATATATCGGTTAATCGATGGATACACAATATCCTATTGAAGTCAAAGGCACCTTCTCAGCAAACAGTAGGAAGCTAAGAAGCAATAGGATTGGATGAATCCTGTCAAATGAATGCAATTGAATTCCACTGAGCTCTGAAAGTCTGATGGTCTTATATAGACTCAAATGATATCAAAAGAATGAGTTGTTTGAGAACCATTTATACTTTTTAGTGGCCATTGTTCCACTTAATTATAAGATGGACTGAAGTCACATATGGTTTCCTGTTCATTTTGCAGGGCAAGGCTTTTGTGAAAGAAAGCTTGAAGTGCATCGCCAATGGCATCACTTCCAAGATCTTTCTAACAGTCAGAAGGTGTTCCACCTTCCAGAGGATGATTTCAGAGGTTCAAGATGAGTGTTACAGCAAGCAGGATATTTGTACAGTGGCCAAATCAAACCCAGAAGCCATTGCAGAGGTGGCTCAGCTTCCCAGCCACTTCCCCAACAGGTAAGACTTATGGGGCCCTATTATACACCCGGCGCAATGCGACGCAAGGCGCAGCACAAGTGTGTTTGCTAGTTTAAGTCCGGCGCCGTTCGCATTTTCCCATCCACACCATTTAATTAACAAATGCATCTGCGCCCATTTTTGCGCCCATGGGCGTGCTGGTCTTAAAAAGAGGGCGATGGTGCAATGCTATTTTAAGGAGCTGAAGATAAACTGCGCCATAGACCAACTCAAACCTGGTCTAAAGTCTGGTGCAATGTTTTTCTTTGTTATTTAAAGAGCGTGTTAGTATAGGTGGGTCCACAGCAGCACACAAACATGCCAAATATTAAAAATTAAAGGATTGCAATGCATACTAATTTTTTGTAGGCTAATTATATATAAATGTCTACATGTCATAATGGATATTAATCACATGTATCAGAATAAGGCTATCTATTTGCTCGCACACGAGCAGCTCCGTTTCATCTCGGAGACGCGTTCTGTCTTTGCGTTTGCCAAAAAACACCCATTACTCATTAAGAGAATAGGGACAACCCCTTTAGACCATGCACCTGGGCACGCCAATTGTTTTTCCGTCATTAAAATAGCAAAAGTGGATTTGGATACACCCTGAGTGCACCTGCGCGTGCGCTTTACTCTTTGCGTTTAGATCGTTAAAATAGGGCCCATGAACAAGATGAAAAGATTTCATCTTTTGGTGTACACAAAAAAAGGTTTCAGAGTTGTTGAACAAACTATCATGCTAGATTTAGGAATTAAAGAATCAGTTAGGTGGTATATTTTTTTTTAAGTATAAAACATAAAGTATATTTAAAGAAATGTACCTGCAGATAATATAATATTACTGAAATAAAAGACCACTTAAGTATATAAAGCGTACACTTTCATGACTACAGTATGTTTCTGAATACAACTTATGCAAGTAGACTATGAAAAGTGCACTTTTAATCATCTGAAATTAAGTTTTACTTTAAATTAGATTTTATATCAGCCATTCGTTATTAAACTTTTGTCATGAAATAAAACGCACAATTATTTTGATGTGTCGACTAACATACTAAAGCACATGTAAAGATTATATATTTAACTGTAGTGTGTTATTCAGTATTACATGTAAAGTGAATATAATTTAACTTGACAAAGAAATTACACAGAAGTTTCAACAGAAATGACATTAAAATATATTTAGTTACCATAAATGCTTGTCTGTACATTCAGCAGCACATTTTTACATTTTGAAACATATTTCCAAGACGATAGAAAAATTCTGTCAGGACCACTAACATAGCATGCTGTTTGGATTGGTGGTATGGTTCTGTTCTGGGCAGGAACTCCCTGCGCATCCATGCAGCATAGCATGGATAAGAGCAAGGAAGAGCAGCGATAATGAATAATTATCAGATAATTAATTAGATAATTAGTCTAATTCAAAGGAGAATCAGAAGCTAAATCCTGACTGACAGAGGAGGAGCTGGGGATGGAGGAGGGTAATTAGCTATTGAGCAATGCTAAAACTGCTGATAATACTGAAGGACCTTATATATGAATGCCTAGATAGGTATCGTATCCCTATAGGTAGATTGGGATCAGCAGAGAGTCAGTTGATGCGAGCTTGACAAATGTGACCTGCCAGAACTAACACTACGCTTGATAATTAACAAATTGCATAAAGATGTACTTACTTAAGAGGGTCAAAAAAACAGCTACTTGCATTTGTTCTAAAACTGTGAAATTGATTAATCGTGATTAATCAACAATTCCCTCCACGTGTTCCAAAGCACAAATTCAAAATTTGCATTAAAAAAAGTAGAAACAGTGGAAACGAGCTTGCTCGAAATCTGACTGATTTTGTGGCAACAACCAACGTTTTAAAAAATAATAATTTGCGAGGAATTCAAAAAATATAAATGGTCTTTACTTTTTTATTCTGAATTTGCTGAGCATTCGCAGCACTATCTGTAGCTTTCTAATGCTGCTAAAGCCGCTAATTTGTTGACGCACTGCATGGCTCAGCATGAGTTTTCTTGTCCCACCGCAGGTTTTATGGGAAACTACTGCAGAGTTTGATGGAGTGTGACGATGAGACGGTGGACCTGGTGAGGGCAAATCTGTTGACCCGGTTAGGGCCCGAGATCACCATGCTCTTCCAATTACTGCAGAACAAGCCGTGTCCGTCTGCTGCAGTACCTACTGGAATGGAGACCCGTGGTGGGTGGCGGTGGTCTGTCAGTCCCAATGGATTCAAGAACCAGCCAAATCTACGCAACAGAGATGCCTCGAACCTCTTGGGCAAGAAACGCAACATTGGTGACAGCTCTTAAACTTCAGACCAATTTGTCAGGCCAAACTTAGCCATCGAGCACACATACACAAACGCAATTGAAAACACACACACACACACACATAAAAAAAAAAAAAAAAAAAAGCAAGACAAAACAGTGGTTTATTTTCCAAGGCTATACAGGGACACATTCCTTCTCAACTGGAAAAAGGCATGCACCAGTGCGAAAACATCTCGAATGTCCAATTCTATGTTTATCACTTCATATTCAACGAGTTTTACATGTTCGAGGGGAAACCGGCCTGTAGGTCGAGTCAAGGTCATCCAGCTGGAGTCACCCAGGCCATAATGTAGAGAGCTCTTAGACTTATTTCCATGAAAATATCTCTAGAAACAAAAGAAAAATACTATCCAAAAAAAAATATATAGCCATTTGTATATGAAATATATATTTCGCAGATTACAGCAAAGAAAATGTATGTGTATATAAATAACTGAATCTAGCATTGATGTGAAATAGTTGGCATGTGTTATAGAAATAAGAGTGTACTATTTATTTATTAACAGATATTTTACTACTACTTTAGCTGTTAATCTCAAATTGCCACTAGCCTTTTTGTGAAACTCTCCCATTTGGCGAGAGCTATCTTTAAATATTGATGTGCAGGAATTCATTAAAATACCAAAAAAAAAAAAGAAAACTCAAGTTCACAACAGTAGATGTCAGCGATCCACACTGGACGACCAAACACTATTGATGAAACGAGTTAGAGATGCACAGGAAGGGACCGATAACTTCTCTTCGCAATCTTTCAGCTTCATTCTGTAGACCTACAGGAGCTTTTTTGTTTTTTTTTCACTGATCGCAAACGTTTACTTAACTCTTGGATCGCCTCTCTACTTATTATCTGTTCGAGTAGTGCAGTGCAAATAAACTCTGAGAGGAAGTTCAATTCTAAGCCCTGAGCTCATTGTTAGCGCTACGTCTAAACACATATTTTGGCCAACTTATTGGACAGATGAACAAATTAGTCCCTAGTGAATATGACATGCAGAAGTCAGTTCAAGCGCGCTGTTCCCAGCGTTGCTGAGTCAAAAACTAAAATAAATAACCTAGATGTCTATTTAAAAACATATGAAACTGAATGATTAATATTTATTTTCTTACTATATTATTTAAATGTTTATTTTATTAAATTTCTGTGGGCAATATTAGTTCATTCAGCAAGCATTGGTTCACAGATATAGTGCTTTTTAATTGCATCGGCGTCCATTTTTGGGAGCTATTTGAAATGTATTTAATCGATCGCTTATTTAGTCATTCTGAGTTGACTGACCCATGTAATGACTCTGTGCTGGTCATGGGGGAACACGCTGGTCATACGAATGTTATATGGGACCACTATAATGCAAACTTTGTCAAGAGTTAATCAAGCATTGCAACATGCTGTGTATGCATTCAGGGTTAATCAGCTATATATATATATATATATATATATATATATATTTATATATATAGCTTTATCAGAGTAATTGACATCCGGTATTTCATAGCGCTGTCGTTAATGCGGTTTACGTGAGCGGTTAATTTGGGGCAGTCACTGCAAAGTGTTTTCCGGAGCCATTCTCGACACTATGCAATATACAACGTTGCCGAAAGGCCTATTTCTCTCAGAGTGTTTACCCAGGGTGAATGGGGAAGATCTCTCTCTAAGTGCTTCTTGGGGAAGTTCAGATTAGCAAAGACTGGAGGGCAGTGTTTGGCTTGGGAACGACTAAGGAGCGAGGGCCAAATCCAATCAAACTACCGCAAAACCACTTTTTGACTATTCCCGTCCAAAAATAAATTCCATAGCAAAGAAGCCATTTCACCACTGAGTGATTTAACCATTCAGACGACCAATCTGCATCGCTTAATATGACCTGATTTGTTTGAAAAACCCAGGCTAGCCATTAAACGGCTTGTTTTATGGTGAGCTCGCACTGGCGCCGTATTGGTACTGTGGTGATAATACAGCAGTTTGATTGAATTGGACCCAAAGAGAAATGAGAGAGCAGAACCGGAGAGGGCAGAATGACTGTTTTTACTTAAACCAAATGATCTTAAAATCTAAAAGTAATTTACCAAACTATGCAATAATCGCTAGAAAGGTTGCAAACTAAAATCCATGCTATCAGGCCCTAAGCGGAAATGGGGCCTTTTACGTTTTGAGACTAAGCAGCAGTAGCTTTTTTTCTTCTCCCATATGAAATCAAATCCCCAGTCCCCCAGTATTCCTTTGTTTTTTTCCCCCCTGTTTTGCGTTCCTGTTTCTGGCCACCTTTTCTCTGTGTGTATATATGTGTATTTATAATAATATATGCACTTTCTGTCTCACAGGACCACTACCATAGGGCATTGAAGCATAGTTAGATTCTGCTCAGAAACACCAGAGTAGCTGCTGCATTCTTGTTGAACATATGTGGATGCAATGGCAAAATGAGGATTTTGTTGTTGTTGTTGTTTGGGAAATACGGTATGATATCTCAATCTTTTAAACACCAAGGAAGTACCTGTACCAAACAAAGCTGCTAAACGGATTTCCAACCCCACTGTGTTACATTAAAGCTATTTTTCCATTAAAATCCCACCGGTTTGTCCAGCATTCACTGTGGTGTGAACATTTTCAAACTTAATGACCAGTGACTCGATCATGCATTACCATTTGCAGGCACTTCTGGTATCTCAGCAACAAGGGGTCCATACCATCTCCAGAGAAACAGCAGCGAGTGCAGACGTTTGCTTCAGCCCAGCTCAGAGACATTTGATGTTTAAAAAAGATGCTGGCGAACTACTCTTAAGTAGCATTAAAGTTGCAAAGCTGTTCGGAAGGTCTGGCCACTCTTGTCCTGATCGCATCTTTTCTTCCGTTACTGAAAGGGTGTTGTACATTTAAATGTAAATGTATGTTATTTTGTTAAATTATTACAATGCAATTGTTAGACTGCTGTGGATATAAGGTTTTTTTTTTTCTCTCATTGGAAGCCTCTGTCATGTAGCTCACCGTTTTTTCTTCATATTGTGATTCAGAGAATTTTCCAAAAAGTAACGGATTTTTGTAAACTTCAGAGAATGTATATTTTATCAAATGTCTGTATTTGGTGCAAAGGGGTGCCTATGGCGTTGAAAGTTTTGTGCAGCCCTCTGGTCATTTGAACTTGCATTGTGTCCTTATCATGATTCGCGGTGGTTTAGCTGAGCTTGGAGACTGACCCTTCTTGTTGCCAAATTTAAAGTTTATGGAACCACTGCCTCAAGGAAACATCTAGACTTAGAATTGAATCGAACTCTATTTGTCTGCATTATAGAAATAGTATAGAATGTAGAGTGGGAATGATTGGAACATGATGTTCTGTGTGCTCAAATTGTCCCAATCAGACGTTTCAGGTTGGTGTAATACTTCGTTGATACTGTCATTTTACGTCGTAACCAGAAAGATCAGGATGCACTACAATAGAAGCGATCTGTTCATACAGTAACTTCATTGTCTCCTAATCACCAAAAACTGGTGATTTCTCCTCTTTGATCCAGGGCCCTGAGGACTATAGGCTACACAAGCCATTAAACTGTATGGTACTCTCTCTTCGCAAAACTTGAAACCACTTATATCACTCATATTCCTCTTTATGTTCAAGATTCAATGTTGTTGCTATTTTTTTCTTTTCAAATGCAGTATGAAACCAAAATGGGAAAAGATTGTTTTGCAAGGCATTCTATTTAAGTCATTCTCTCTTTTTTTCTTTCTTTTTTTCGTCCCTAATGTTACACATGATGGAAATTTGTGATTGATTTGCACTTTATACAGAGCCCATATACATATATACTTGTGTATATGTGTTGGGGTTTCTTTCTGTGCTGACAGGTAAAAAAAAAAAAAAAAAAAAAAAAGATACAAATACATCAACTATGTGTCTTTTACTGTGTAATAATAAACTATGATCAGATCTGGCATGTGATATCAATTTTTGTGTTTTTATTAACCAACTTAGTTAAAGTACTGGATGCATGAGGTGCAGGTGTTTGTTCTGCTCATCATGAGCATGTTTGAGCTCCTAACCCATATATTCTAAATGGTACAATATTAAAAACTTGGCTTGGGTACAATGAATTGACTCAAGTAATGATAATGAATATCCCTAGGACAATCTTAAAGGGGTAATTTACTGCTGGCTGATGGGGTTTTAAAGAAAGCCAATTTATATAAAATCCTTGCTGCATGACTCAAGAAAACAATGAAAAAGGGATGTAGTGAAAAAAGGAAGGAAAACTTACATAATTGGGGATACAAAAACGCAAAAATACAATCTGTAGTTTTCACAAAAGTTGCCCTTGGTTAATGCATTTTTTTTTTATCATCAGGTAGATTTTTGCTGACAAATAAACAGGAATCTTTAGCAGGTTCTTTAACACAGAAAAATAATACTTATTCTTCATTTCATCTTCACACTACAGATAACAATACAACACTGGTTGAAAATCTGTGAATTTGCACTTATACAAACCTTTGGGGTTTCATATTCAGTCAACAAATAAAAGATCAACAATAATTTGTCTAGTCCAACACTATTATGAACATACAGATATGGGCAAAATATTTCCACTCTAATTCTAGTTTGGGTATTGCAGTAATGCAGCAATAAAACGTGTTAAAATGACACCATATAATGACATTGTAGAGAATTCTGGGCTTTTGTATTTGTGGCCGGATCAGTGACAAAAAATAGTTTTCAGTGTTCACAATAAAGAAAATATAGAGAATTACAGGAGGAATCTTTAAAAAAATCTATACTAAAAACATTTATAAAACTGAAGTTTCGATTTAATTACTAAAAAAGTAACCGTCAATTTAAAAGAAATACAACTTTTTCCTTGCACCTTGAGTAATGCTTAGTAGTAAAGTGACATCTAATAAGGTGAATGGCTTCTGTTAGTTTCCCAGAGGACAGTATGTAAGTTTGGTGAGTGGGAACAAGATCCATGAAAAAGTTGTATAAATTTGCTTTATGGTAGCTAAAAATGCATATGTACTAGGGCTGGGCGATATATCTAACGATATGATCATGCGCATCTAATCAGTAAAGCTGCTTCCGTGATCACTGCTAAAATCGCCATCACCTGCTTATAATTGGAGTGGCATTTAAAAGACAGAGCCGTAGATCGCTGACAAGCTACGCAATATCGCGTTCATTATCGCAGATGAATCGCCTTCGATAATGATTCATCTGCGATAATGAACGCGATATTGCGTATAGTTTGTCAGCGATCTACGGCTCTGTCTATTAAATGCCATCACGGATCACGGAAGCAGCTTTACTGATTAGATGCGCATGATCATATCGTTAGATATATCGCCCAGCCCTAATATGTACAGCAATATGTGTACAGCAATTCACTGTAATTACGAATTCCACTCACTTAATGGTAGGGGGCTCCAAAGTCACACAACAAAGGAAAACTATACAGTACGGCATTTCCCAAAAGCACTATAAGTCTAAATAGATTGTATAAACCATTGGCACAAAAGGTTTCGGCAATTTATTTAGGCTTATGATACATTTGGACATGAGCATCATGTGATTAGCTGTTTCCCATGCAAATGTAACTTCTGCACAAAATTTAAATATTGCATAAAACATTTGAAAATAAAGCACTGTTTCCATCAAATGAGTCAAAGAGAACATTAATAAATGTTTTTCGATTTATTTATTTGGTGTTTCCGTCTCTCATTTTTGATGCAATTCCTAAAAATGTGAATAAAACAAGGGTGATGGAAACAACTGTTGTCCCATTGGCATTTCGGAGAAAGCCTATTTCTGAAGCTGTGCACAAGTGAAATTCATATAGAAAAGATTTGCTTAACTGGTCTGCACAAATCTCAGATCTGAAAGGATCTGTAAAGCTTTTTTGGATGAGTGGAATCTCTAAAAGGAAGGATTAATGGTTTCGGTTTAGAACAAGGACATACAGTCTAGGTCTAAAGTGGGATAAATGGATGGACAGAGACGTGCTTTTCAATATTATGAAATGAGCTTCTGCTCGACACTCATAAAGATGCCTAAAATACATGCTGAGTGTGACCAATCTGCAACAGGACCCCTCATCCCCGAAGAGAGACAAGGGGTGCTCATGCCTTCAGAAATGAACTTTCTTAAACTCACTTCGCAAACGCGCTGAAACTGCAAAGCGGTTTGGTTCTGTTCTCTAAAGAGGCCTGAGGAAAGGAAGCGAGTCGTGCAAGGGAGACGAGCTGAAGCGAGGCGGAGCGAGGCAGCAGCTATCTCTAGCAGTGGGGAGGGAGATAATTTCATGGTAATTTGGACGAGTCCTGAAGGCTTTTTCTCATTTTCTGCACAAGCTCACAGGAGTAGGTGATGCGGCAGCTTGGGCTCAACATTGATTCAGTCATGTTCCACTTATTTAGTCATTCACTTAACTCACTCACTTGCATACGTCCTAAGTAGATTACCATGCCAGGAGCGACAACTATTAGCAGCGACTCAAGCATCATGAAAGCTGCTGCAAACATTTGATTCTCAGAATCCTGGACGCTCTTCCAGCTGGAATATGGTTGACTTTTAACCCCACCAGTGCTTATACTTTCATTTCACCGCACTGGCAAGATGTGTACTGCAGTCTCAACTGTTGGGTTGCAATGCAAAAATGAAGTAGGCTGTTTTGCTGAAATGAAAACTGGGATATTTCTACTTTGGCATTCATTCATATCCATCGTCACATCCATATTGATGTCAGAGCCTTGAGCACCTTAACATGTGGTAACTGCTTATTCTGTATTAAGTAACCCTGCCGCAGTAATGATCTATCTTTGTAGGCCAACCAGCCAATCAGCATCACCTCAAAATAAACCCAGTTGGGGTAAACAAGGTCCAAAGATGTATATTTTAGCTTTAGTACCTTAAGCTACTGCCTCAGTAACAGCTTTTTATCTTATTTTGTGAGAGTGTAGCCCATTTTCACTGGAAAAACTAGCATGAGAAAGCAGAGGAAGAAGAAGATCGATTTGAAGCTGCTATAGCAAGCAACGCCCTCTGTTGGTCAAAGTAAATATCACATGATTGAGACGCTGCTCTGACTTTCTTGCAGCATTATATATTATATTATATTATATTATATTATATTATATTATATTATATTATATTATAATATATTATATTATATTATATTATATTATATTATATTATATTATATTATATTATAAATGATTATATTATAAATTATTATATTATATTAAAATTTTGTTGTTTTGTTGTTTTTGATGTTTTATTTTAATAACATTGGTTTACTACACTGAAGGAAAAGAAATAACACTAAAATGCATTTGACAAATACACATATAGATGCATAAAATCCTGGAAACCCTCTACAACCAATGCACAATATGTTCTTCATTATAAGAAAAGAGGCCAGACCAGAGTTTGAACAGAATGTACTCTCTTTTGCAGATGAATTATAATAATGGAATAACAGCCAACACCCTGTAACACTAAAACTTTCACTTTTGTTTATCACATTCTTACCTTTCTATGAATTTAACAGAAGGCTAATGCACAAAGGTGGTTTAATCTGTATATCAGCACTGTATGTCGACATTGTCTCACATGTGCCATGTAGTTCAGGGGAAGTGTGTTGCTCTATTCAAAACAAAACGGCTAAAACTGGCAACAGCACGAGCAGTGATTTATGAAGAGGAGAAAGGAAGAGTGCAGAGAGGGCAGTAGTAAAAAATGACACAGGGACTCAGTCCAGGGTGCAGTCACAGCTCCTAATTGGACCATCATTACCATACCGCCATTTGTGGCTAAACTGTCTAAACAAAAGCTCTTGGTCCTCAGCTGCACAAATCTGAAGTGACGGCTCCTGTAGTATTACATATTGGAGGGGCCATGTGAAGTTCTCTCCGGTTACTGAACCCAAGCCCAAAAACAACATACATTCGCACAAGCTGTGATCTGCATCCACACTGGCCCGTCTTCACAAACCATTCCGTTTAACACCGGGAAAATAGCAAGTACATTATTTCAGACTCTGTTCTTGGGACTGTGAAATTATGTAACATACTCTTTCCAGATGTTAGGGAGCGAAAGCCAAGAACACTCAGAAAAGTCCATAGTGTCCAAGAAGAGTGACTGTATTCACAGGTGTGGAAGTCCCTGCTTTGGGACATTGCCTTCCGTTTTGAGGAAAATTGGAAAGCTGCACAGCTTACTTCCAAGAATATATAAAAAGTCAACAATGCATCTTCATATGAATGCAAATGTTGCTATTTCATAGCTAAGGAAATTTAAAGGGACAATCACAAAATTAAAAAAGTGAAAAACAAAAATGTATTCATCCCCCCAATGTCATTCCGAACCTTTATGTTTTTATTTATTCAGCGGACCATGAGAGACAAAAGAGAGAAAATGTCAAAATGGGCTTTTCATCCCTACAATGATCCAATCGGTTGATTTTTTTATTAAGCATCTGACAAAATAGTTCCACTAGTTATTAATTCACCCTCATGTCATTCCGAACGTTTAGGTTTTTTATTCATCCTTTTAACCATGAGAGAAAATGTCCTTTCATTGTTGTGAAAAAAGTCACATGGGTATGAAACAACATGAGTAAATTTATGTATTTAATTATTGCTGAACAAGCCCTTTAATTACTTCCCAGTTGTGCATAAAATGAATGGCCCATTTCTTAAATATTTATCCTAAAATTCCTTATAAAATATCAACCCAAACTAGCTAATTGTTGACATACAGTAATGGTTTAAGCAACGTCACTTCATTGATGTAAATGATCTGCCACTAATGCCCCCCTCAAAAAACTGTGACTGCGTGGCATCTTTGGTTGCAAACAACATGATGAAGATTCGGTCTGCACACATACATTGTAATGGAAATGAAGTGGAGGCAGCTCAGCAGCACTGAGGAGTCAGCCGCAGGGGAGACAGACAAGAACCGTAATGAGAGATAATGTTTTGTTATCTGTTAAATCACTGGCATCTCCCTGAAACTGGAGAGAGGATTTCTCAAGCATTCGCCTTATCTTCTCAATTGCCTTTTTCAACACGGTATACTTTCTGTAACACTGGCAAGCATCTCGGCTTGGCTTAAACTCCTGACAATGAAGCACTTAATCTATGCTCGTGGCACTTACAGCACTGAATTAGACCCCTACAACACCAGTGAGTACTGAGTATATACTGCAGAAATAATGGACATGTGTTAAGTTCTCATCTATAATAAATTGGGAAGTTTTATTTACACTTTTAACTACTGAAAACATTAACATAAAATACTACCAGTTGCATAACAACTGTAAAACAATTTTATTTTATTTTTTACTATATAATACGAGTTAGGCTCAATCAGCAGCATTTGTGACTTGGTGAAGAAAAAAAGAAAAACATGCAGTTTGGTATAAAGTTATGTCTACCCTGTCAAACCCTACAACAGCTGTGAAAATGACAAGAACACTTATCCATTCCTGATGGATAAAATTAAGTCCTGATGCTTTTTCTCTCATTGAACATCCTGTTTCACTCAAAGGTTTGGGATTGGTACAATTTCTTAGAAGAGTCTAGACTTTTAATGCGTTTAGTTGATTTAAAAAAATTCAGTTAAACATACAGTAAAGTTAAAATGACAATTTTCAGTGTGAATACATTTTAAAATGTATTTTATTCCTGTGAGCAAAGCTGAATGGTCATCATCATTACTCGTCTTCAGTGTCACATGACCCTTCAGAAATCAGAATAATATGCTGATTTGCTGCTCAAGATACATTTTATCAATGTATAAAATTATATTTTTCAATATTCTTTGATGCAAATAACATTTGATGAACAGAATGTATTAAAATTAGAAATATAGAAATATAATGTCACTTTTGTTTGGTTGAACGTAACTGTCACATTATAGCGGTTTTAAGGGTGTTGTTATATTTTTCCACGCTCTTATAGTTAGTCTCTGCTAGAATGGCTTGCCAGTGTTTAAGACACAACTTAATGGCTAATAGTGGCCTGGTGGTTAGAGAGTCAGACTTGTAACCTCAATTCTTTCTATCATTCAGTTGATTCATTAGGTGTAAACAGCACGTTACTGCTCATGTGGAATAAGCAGAACAGAAAAACTATATTTTAAAGCAGACTCTTACAGTTCTTTACAAACGTCGTTTCATTTTCTTCTATGCATTTGAGCATTTTGAGTCCTCGGTCTTTCTCTCCTGCAGGCGGCAGTGTTCACTAAGTTTTGTGTTGGACTTCCGCCTGTGTTTCCATGGAATATAGTCACGTGGGACTAGAGCTGTTACACCTGTCATTTGTTTCTCTAGCATATTAAAGCCTTTATGTGATCAACCTGTTTTAAATTCTCAAGACTTCCTATGTACAATATCAAATATCTATAAGTAGGCTATCCCTAATAAATATTTGTTTTTTTTTTTTTCATTGTGTGTATATTTTCCACAGACAACATATAGGCTACTTAAAGGTTTTTGGGTTTTGAAATGTTGTTTAGAGTCCGTTTAATATTTCCCTTTATTTTTTTTTTATTTTTTTTATTTTATTTTTTTATATTTAGTCTTCTATATTAGGTTCAACGTTCTGTAGAAAAATAATTATCAATCAAACGTATTTGAAGACCGAGCGATTACAGTTAAGGAGTTTTAAAGCATTAATGTTCTGTGCTACTTATTCAGAGACTGTCTTGAGATGTTTAACAAGACTTACAGGGACATCTAGTGGCTAGAATCACAATATGACAGTAGGCTAATATGGATTCCTATTGATTTTCAATGAAAAAAATAAAAAATAAATAGGATTGGATATAGAGTTTTCATTTTCTCCAAGTAAACCACATTAAATCCATCTGGTGCATTCTGCCAGTAGTTATTGTTATTAAAAAATATGTATATGTTCTAAGAACGTTTTGCTAATGGTCTTATTATGAAAACGTTCTCTGAATGTTCAAAACGTCCAGTTTTTTAAATGTTTTAAAACGTTTTATTGGTCATGCAAACTTTAAGTAGCATTGCATTTGATCATTTTTTTAAACATTGTTACTTTTGAATGTCCTCTGAACATTCCGAAACAAGAAACATTTAATAGTGTTAGACAAACATCAAACTAAAACATTTCTGAGAAAAAACAAATGTTCAGGAGAATGTATAAATAACGTTTTGAGAACATCAAAGACATATAACTTTGAACAAGTATTATATTAATGTAATGTTCGCTGTTAAATAAAGCATATCAAAAACGAATATAATTGACTTACCTCCATGTTACTCCAAAACTTTATGACTTACTTCTGTAAAACAGTTTTTTAATCCATATAAGACGAAAACTGTGTAATGGGTGAGTAGATGATAACAGAAGTTGTATTTTTGGGTGAATTATCCATTTAATAGGGTTGATTGAAATTTTCAGGCATCTACAGTAGCCTACACAATAAATTACTAGAAATATACATATATATGTATACACAAATTATGGAGCCCCCTTTAATGCAATAAACAACATACAGATTCTTATTTACACTACTCTCCCTTCTGAAACAATTATATGTTTACATTCACATTTCAGGAATTTAGTAGTGCTTTAGTTTTCCTTCAAAAAAAAAAAGTGTGACTAATGCAGTGACCTAGTAATAGGCCTAGTTGTAACATTCAGTGAAGTCTGATATGCACACTTGGTTGTACATATATAGGTTACATGTCTCACATTAACTAAGCCACAAGTAGGAAACAACACAAATATATAGGCTATATATTTAGGTTAGTAATTGCTCTGTTGAAACCATCCCTTACAGTTTCCATGGCCAGTGTAAGCCCTCTTCATCCAGGACTGTCAATCAAAATACACTTCACCGGAGTCCGTCACTGTATGAGGTTACAGGTTTCAGAGTTGCACACCAACTGATTCTCGAGTAACGTTTTGATGGAGTTCTCCGATGACTAACTGTTTAAAGAAAAGGCTCGGAGGCGAGTGTCCCCTTTCAGTAGCCATCAGCTCTCTTTTTTGCATTATGATTAATTACGGTTATTACTTAACTATCGTCTTACATTACATTGCCGTCATTCGCAGCGAGATGGAGCCCATAAGCTTCGCTCAGAGGCCAAAGGATTCGTTGAGTTTTATGAATGCTGGGGCCCCAACTTTGCGGAACCCATGAACACTCTGCCTTCCCAGGACACAGAGGCGCAATTATAGTCATTACCTCATCAGTGAGGGACAGGATCAAAGCTCCTGGTCCTACTGGTTACACCAATCCATACACCCTATTCCAGTTAAAGGCATAGCACTGCAGACTTTTTTTCTAAAAGCTTTAACTCAAATGCTCTAAAATAGTGTTAAGTATGTATCAACATATTAAATTAAACGTATTTATTTTGGCACATATAGCCTACTACTGCAGAGAATATGAAAGGTTAAAATATGAAATTCATTCTAAACGATCTACTTTTTTCTTTAGCATGGAACCAAGCATATGGGTGAGTCTTCTGGTTTATTAGCCGCTATAGATAAATAACGATTTATGTGAATTTAACGGTGCATTCATGTTATGTCTTTTGTGAACATGTGGCTTAAGAGTATTCTCATTAGCTGTGTGTTGGTGTCTTGTTTTGCACATGGCTGGTGATTTTTGTTTTTTTGGCCATGTGTTTGTGTTTTGTGCGAGCACATGGCTTTCGCCTTTGTTTCCTGTGTGCCATGTGCGCTCATGTCAATTGTCTTGATCCCGCCCATCGTGTTACCTGATTATTGATTTATTTGCCCCACCTGTCTTCCATCATTACCCTACTCATTTGCTATTTATTCTCCTTGTGTTTTCAGTCCTGTGCCCAATTCGTTGTTAAATGTTATTGTGTCAACCCTTGCAAATGACCCCCCTGCCCCCACGGGATAGTTTTTGTTGTTGTTTTGGTTTATTTATTATTAATAAAGAGTCAATTCTCTGAACCACTGAGTGCTTGCATTCCTACAGCCCCAAACCTGACAGTATGAACTGGCAAACAGAGGACTCACCAGCACAAGGGGCATCTTGCTATTCCCATCTTCCTGCCCCTCCGCTCATCAGAGGGCTGCTCAACGCAGAAGGCTCCTTTCTCTTCGGCAAGGGGGAGCCAGTGTAAAGGATTTTGTGTACTGTTCCTGTTTGTAGTGGAGGTATTCAACATAAGTGATGCGGAGTTCAAGGACATCTTTAACACCAACCATAATGAGCCTGCCCATGCCTGGGAGAGGGAAATGCTGGGGATACTGTCTTTCTGGCAGTTTGTGGGGTAAGTCTACCACGGGTGAGAAGAGTGTGGCCTTCCTCCTCTTGACCCTCCTCCCATTCTCCTCACAAACTATCTAGTCCCCAGTCTTCCTATGACCTGCCACGAAGGTGGAGGAAGAACCGGTCCACCTCATCTGCCCCATTACTGAAGAGGTTAAACCTGCTGCAGCAGCAACAGAAGCAGCCAAAGATGCCAAAGCACCCCAGAGGTGGCTGAAAATGCTGCAGGACCCCCAGAGGTGGCAACCCCTGTGCAACCTTCTCGCCCTTACAAGTGCAGGAGATAGAGGACTCA
Organism: Carassius gibelio; assembly: GCF_023724105.1. Classification (NCBI taxonomy): domain Eukaryota; kingdom Metazoa; phylum Chordata; class Actinopteri; order Cypriniformes; family Cyprinidae; genus Carassius; species Carassius gibelio. The sequence continues at coordinate 24,558,629 of NC_068403.1, read as the reverse complement.
TGTCACTTCCGCTAATCTGGGGGTCTTGGAGGACCTGACGCCAGTGGTCCCAGAGCCTGCAAGAATAGTAGTCCCAGAGCTCCCTGTTATGACCATGGAGGTGGGGCTGCATACACTTTTCAGCTGGCTTCCTCCAGTCCTTCTGGTGCTCCAGAGGCCATTTTAAAGCCCGAACCCAGCCCGGAGGTTGTCCCAAAGCCACCCATTTTCCAAGTCAGTCCTGCCAAGGCCAAGAGGGCTGTCTTCACCTATGTTTTGGCCATCCTGCATGCCTGGAAAATGCACACGTCTTCCTCTGACTATGGATTATTCTGCCAGCACCTTCTGCGGACATGAAGACCGTCTCAGAGCAGTACATTTTCCCAGTCATGACCACAAAAGCTATCCCTGAGTCTGCTCCAGCACCATGACAAATGACAAGTGTGACCAATTACCTTCCAATTATAAAAATATTCCTTCGATTAATCTTCAAGTTACATCTTTCAAATACAATCCTTATTAGTTTAAAGTTGTCAAGTGCGGTTTATTGTGTTCTCTTTACCCAACAACTATTAGAATATATTTCAGTATTGCGAAAATTGTATGTAAAGAGGGATTAGAAATAGATGTTTAATTTGGACTCGGTCCCTAATTCGGAGATTTAGCTCTGGTCACAATTTTGCAGAGTGACAAACTGCCCCAATCTCCTCTAAATATGCATAAATATTATGGGGCATTTTGTTGCTACGTGAATACAAACGCAGTGTGTCATGTTCACGCGCACACGTCTTGTCATCATGGCGAAAAAGAAGTGCGTTTAATTGTATATGCATCTGTTGTGTTCCTCAAATCTTAAAAGGACATTTTTTAAAATACTGTACCTTTATATAACATAATAAAATTTCAATCGAAAGTACATTTTAAATCATTGTTTAAATATTTATTTTGTCATACTTTTATAGATGTAAACTTATTTTAATGTGTTGACTAACCTTTAAAGTAATTGATTAATTTTAACTGTAGTGTGTTATTTGATATTAAATCATTTTAAATGTACAAAGTTACAACTAAATCTATATCAATGTCTAATTACACATATTTTAATTGAATACAAGTTTCAATAGAAACATTAAAATACATTTTAGTTTGCCATAAATGCTTGTAAGTACATTCAGTGTCGAAGTAATGAAATATGAAATTACAAATAAATATGTATAAGTCCTTCTTAAGTGAAAAAGTACTCTTACTTGTATTTAACTATATCAAATTTTAGAACAACATGCAAGTGTCCGAAAACATTAGTTCACACTTAAGTAGCCTATATTACTTCAGCTGCATCGAAATTTTTGTATAACAAAAAATACTTTGTATACTGTATAGATATATTTCCCATTAGGGTGGCAGAAGTGTATTACAGCGACGTGGCGATGAGATTTTCATTATGTTATATATTTTTTCAGCTCTACGATAAATAACATTTCACTTCATTTGACAAATTTTGTTTTTATTTTATTTATTTTGTTTTAAATGAGGGGAAATCTTTCCTGACGGCTATATTGCGAAAACATTTTGATTCTAATGACCTGAGGAGACCTTTCAAAACTCAATTTGATATAAATCCGACAAATATGTAGGCCTATTTAAATAAATACACGATATGCTCAATATATACAAAAATATATGTACTGGCCAATACTGCACATGAATGAATAAAGTTTTCTGTCATGAAGGACAGCTGAAGTGTAAACCGGTGGTCGCGCGGCTCTTCCTGTGCGTCTGAACCTCAGTCAAGCATTGCAGGCTGGCGCCAGAGACTACATCAGGTGTAGGGTTACTGTTTGTTGTGGCCTGTGTACACTAATAGGCCTGTTGGATGTCAGTGACGGCGTCACCTTTTCGGACATCCACCCAAGCACAAACCAATTCAGCCCTGATTTCACGAGGATGAACGGAGGAAGCGCAGGTTACCTGCAGACTGCAACAATCAGGAACGTACAAAGAATATTTTAAGATTATAAAGCCATATTCAAAAACACTGTTGGCATATACAATTTGAGTAAACATTTAACCAAATATCTTCGCATGCACGTCCTAAATAAAACAGCCTAGGCCTAAATGTGGATATAAATAAGATGTTCGTAATTTATTCTAATTTAGTATATACTAAGTATATATACTTAATATACTACATTGTTATTGTGAATTATTTTTATTATTATTAAGCTATTTCACAATTTATATATCATTGGTTTTAGGATTTGAACACTGAATTTCCAGTGGTTCTCTATTTTTATTTTATATATATATATATATATATATATATATATATATAATTATTTTTTATTTTTTTGGTGACTGATTATATAGCAAAAGTTGTGAACAATGTCGTGGCGATAAAATTTTATAACGGGTCAATTAGTAACGTTCAATTTCGTAAATAAGGCTATCGAAAAGCATTATAAAAATATTAGGCCTAGTTATTAAATGCTATTGTTACTTTAAATTTGAAATAATTTTACCTGATCTTACCTTTGATTTAGATCTGTTGTTATAATAGACTCATATACTATTTAGGTTGATTCGGTAATATTAAATAAATCGATTTATTACACGACGTTTTTACCATTTTAGTAGTAAGCCTATTGAGTAAAAACCCTAACATAAATGACAACTATAAAATCCTAAATTAATGTTGTTTCAGATATTATGGTCACGTTAAGATAGGTACAAGCCAAACCTTAATGTTTTACTAGACTCGATTGAGTTAATTGACTCAATTCTTTGAACTCAACTTGAAATTGCATATTAAATGACATTTCAATCACAACTGCCTTGATTTGGAGGCCTTTATTAAACAACCTAACACAGTTGTGAGTTGGGACAGGTGATGATGGGAGGCACAGAAGGGGAGGGGTCAATCTGAGATAAGGACGCTCACTATTAGATAAGAGCGCTTCTCTCCACACTTCACCAGCGTCTAACAGAAGCGGAAAGAGGAGGATAGAGGAGACTCTTCATCTACTGCCGCTTCCACGAGGAGAGACACATATATAGCCTTGACGTCAAGCAGCTCTTAAGGCGATAGCCTACGTGAAGGAGAATTTACCTGGGGACATCTGTAGGAACGAAGTCAACTGATGGTGCTTTGAATTTGTCAAGGTGAAACGAAGAACCTTTCTTCAAGCACCCACAGCAGAGATGCTCCCGAGTCCTGTGACCTCAACTCCGTTCTCGGTTAAAGACATCCTCAAACTGGAACAGCAACATGCTCTGAACCCCAACGGATTGATGGGTGTTGAGCAGGACACTGTCCCGCTGCAGTCGCTTCAGCTTCAGTGCATGCAGAGCACACTGAGCCGGAGCCTGGAGCTCCTCTACAGCCCCGACAAACACAGCGTGACCGCCGGGGAACAGGTGAAGTGCGCCCTCGACTCAGACCACTTCGACATCGTCAGAAGCTCCTGCGGATCTCCGACGGAGGAGGAGATGGAACCGAGCGAAGAAACAAGTAGGACATTTATAGTTAATACTGCTGTTCAGTCATTGCAAGGTGAAGGGTTTCTTTTTAATCCTTTGCGTTAAACAATCCAAGTGTTTTTGTTACAACCCAAAAAGATTTTACAGTCTGACACTCTAAAGTTCTAAAGTTCCACAAGCAACATTTATTCTATTTTTTTAACCATTAATTATTGCACAGGCTATGTAGTGTGTCTTCAAGAAACCAATACACTGATATGAGAAACATCTTACGTTGTATATTTTTTGAAAACTCTTATTTCTAAAGGATAGAATGTATTTAATAAATATGATGTGATATGATGTAATCATTGGCTCTAAAACCAAATTAGTTAGGCTATATAATATGTAATATAACGAACACGAATTGTGCTGTAACCTCGTGATTGTATTTTACATTTTGCACGAGCGTGTTTTTGCATTTCAAGTTTAAGTTCTAAAACTATGAAAATTATATTAGACATTCAATTAGATGGTAGATGTCGTAGTAGCAGCTTGCTATTGTTAACAACAAAAATAGGCTAATATAATTATGGATAGCCTGTTGTTGTTGTTGTTGTTGTATTTATTATAATTTATTCAATGCAATTTCATACCGCATTTATAAGCATACCTTATTTGAAGTGCTCAGATGCAAAATCCTATATGTGCAAACTGAAATGTTCTTCTAAAATGAGCATCACCCCGCACCTCAGGTTCCTATATGTTCAGTTAATTCACTTTAATGGCAATGACCCAATGACCCAAATAACCTCATTGCCATTAAAGTGAAATTACTGAACCGATACACAAGAAAAATGTTCATTTTAGAAGACAATTTCAGATGTCACTTAGAGGCTTTTGCATCTGAGCTCTTCATTTATTATTGTATTTTTTTTTTTTTCCAAATAGGTATGTGTCCATTTGACGATTCCGGTTATAATGGTAGAAAAGAGGAAACACCGGGGGAGAAACCGAAGCAGAGGCTGCGCAGGAAACCTCGAGTGCTCTTCTCTCAGACTCAGGTGTTTGAGCTGGAAAGACGCTTCAAGCAGCAGAGATACCTGTCAGCACCCGAGCGGGACCACCTGGCCCACGTGCTGAAGCTCACCTCAACACAGGTCAAAATCTGGTTCCAGAACCGGAGGTACAAGTGTAAGAGACAGCGGCAGGACAGAAGTCTGGAGCTGGCCGGCCCACGGAGGGTGGCGGTGCCCGTGCTGGTGCGAGACGGAAAACCCTGTCACGCAGCTCCGTACAACGTCACTGTGTCATATCCCTACAATAACTATTACAACAGCTATGGAAATAACCCATACCACTGTAACTTCACTTCTGTACCACCGTTTACCAACACAAGTCAAATACCCAACCACTTTGTGGATCTGAATTTGACGTCGGGAGGAGTGGATGGGATCAGGACTTGGTGACACCATGGCACCAGTCCTAAAAGAGAAGAGTTTGGATTAAGACTATTTAACCGAATGGCACTGCTGAGGAACATACACTGTCATATCATATAAACTGTTGTCTGATTTTATATATATTATTGTTTTTATATTTGTGGTTTACACAACACGCAACACCAAATAAAAACTAAATATTTAATAACATGTAGCTTGAAAGAGATTGTTTTTTTTTTTTTTTTTTTTTTTTAATGTTTTGTGCCACATAAGGCTTTGATTGTGAGACGTGTTGACTGTGGCGAAGGCCAGACAAAAAACGATTTAACATATCAATTAAACGAAAATAGCAATACCACTGGTGTCTGTGAGTTAAAATGTAACAATCTTTGATGCAGCCTATAGATCCATTTGAAAATAATTTATAATTTTTCACTACTGTATTTTTCGAGTACACTCCGAAATGGTTTCCTTCCTCGATGAGTTGTAAAATGTCCAGTGAACACAACACTTTGAAAATAATAACTTACAATACAATGTATTTTGGCAGGCTATATATATATATATATATATATATATATATATATATATATATATATATATATGTAAAATATTAAGTCATTAACTAAGCTAGGTTTTCAAATGTATTTGTTAATTGAATTGTTTATTATTTATTTATATAGCCCAACGTATGTGGACTAATTTGGAGTGTTTTTTTTTTTGTTTTTTATACAAAAGAAACCAGACAATTTTAAAACAAAAGGTCTGTCCGCTCGTTTAGGTTGCAGATATGTTCATTATTGCAGTTATATGAACTATAGCAATTGCACGGCTTACTGTACAAAGTTATGTTCATTGTATTTAGTTATTTTCCATCTTATTCGACCCTTAAATTTTGTTTCGATCATATTAAATATTTTAGAATTGCAATTAAAGAGAAAAAAAAAAGTTTTGATAGCCCTGTTGCTATATGAAACGTTGTAGGCCGCTTGAAATAAATAAATAACTAGTCGCTTTTTCCATTTTTCGTTTGTTTTTAAGTTACAGAAAAGTGATTGTTCTGTTTCACATTTTTCTATGGCCCATGATATGCTTCTGTGGCTTTTACAAATGTGATAGTAAAAATGTTACTTTACGAATAAATAGCTAGTATATTCAACGCGAATTTATTTTCAAATTTAAAATAAGTAAAATCGACTAAACAGATGTGACAACCTTGAAGTTAATCAAGACGCTGCAGTTCGCTGTAATATCGCAAACTACACGAGTTCAATTATCTCCCAATCTTAACGCTTTTTCAGATGAGCTTGTCATTACACTCACATTAGCCAAACAGATAAAGCAATTGAGGAGACGTGATAAGTCTGAGGAGGAGCCCGGACGCAGTGCTGAGAGTAAACAGATCCGCAGACAAGCCGGCACTCTTTCAGTCTCGTCTCCCGAGCTGTCAAGAAAACGATCCGAATCAAATCTGACTGCGAGCAAGCGGTTGTAGATCTGATAAACCCACCCACTGGAGAATGTTTACAATTTAATTCTGCTCATTAAGATATTTCCTCAAGGTGCTACTAAGTGATTGTTATTATAGCATGCTTCACTTATTAACCCAGTTGAAACACAACTATAAAATTCAATAGTAATTATTATAAATATACAGGCCTATATATTTATATTTGCCAGTTTGGTTTATGAGCCAAGGTTTGTGAAATGTCAAATGGCTTTCATTCTTATCAGAAATTTCTGAATACCATGGTAGAGGGCCTTAATGAACAGACTATAAGGAGCAATCAGAAAGGTTTCAGATCACTGATGCTGGTGAGGGAGAGTTCAGAACTTATCTTAATGGGCAATTTATTTCCTGTTTAAGACTGTGTTGGAGAGAACCAAGGCAGAGATGGAAAACTGTCTCAAGAGTCTCGTCAGCGCTGGGTTCAGATAAGGCAAGAGTATGTGGCTCGGAGCAGGATTTAGCAGATTGATATACGTAGCTAAGAGCAGTATTTAGCAGCAGGCAGACAGAATGGAGACTACGGCCACTTCAAGAGATCAGATAAGATGTGTGTGTGTGTGGGGGGGGGGGGGGGTGTGGGGGGGGGTGTGGGGGGGTGCTTGTTAGGGTCTCTGGGTTTATACACAAATGTACTGAACATTTATATGAGATTGTGTGAGGCTATAAGAATGCAGACATATGCAAATGAATGAGAGGTAAATGAGCTGCGTCGGAAGTATTGTCAGGAAGAGATCTGATCCGACTTATTTACTGACAGACAGGGTCAACACACAGGAGGCCTGGATCTTCACTGCTGGCTTGTCACTCTGGAAGACACACACACACACACACACACACACACACACACAAAACAGAACTTGTTGCACAGTTCTGAAGGAAGTGGAAACTGGCCAAAAGGCTAAAGGTTAAGCTGACTTCATTCCATCGAATTATTTATGAAATGGTGAAACCGCAAGACGAGTCACTGGGCCGAAATGTTTAAGTTGGTCAAAATGTATAATGTACGTCTCTAATAATGTAACCTACACTAATCCTACAGGGTCAAAATACAAAATGAGATACAAGTTACGAAAGCATTCAATAACTCGGCACCTACTGAGTTTAAAATTAATCTGAACTTAGATTTAGCTTATCTTTGATCACAAGAGTTCACAAATGACATGAATGAACTGAATTCAACTAGAACTTGAGAAGAACTGTATCAGAATGACTGTGACCAAAAACAACAAGGCCTCTGAAGCTGCTGAAACTTGTTGGGGCACACAAGAAGTTTAACACAAGACGGGGAGAGTGGCAGCATTTAAAGAGACTCGAACTGCAAGCTTAACCTACAGCTCCACAGAACGTCTTCAGCGTTTATCTGAGGCAACGTGAGGTCTGTGAGGGTCACGGGCCGTGCTGTTACTACATCAGAAGAGATGTTTTGGACATTTTGTCCGCATAAAGACTAGAGATCTATAGAAAAGACTCAAATGCTCCCTAACAATGCTTACGCTACACATCTGTCCGCACTTAAGAGACATCACTCAACTGCCTCCACATATAAACACACTCATGTCTCCTGGCAAGACACATTCAAACTGAGCAGAATACTGGCAAAACTGCATTTGAACAATCTCGATGTCAAAAAATGTTTAAGATGCATGTTATGCAACTGACTGCTGTTTCATCATCTCACCAGCAAAGATACTAAAATTAGCCCCACTGAATTTGAAATGAACTGATCTGAGCTGATCGTAGCTCCAATGGTTTCTACGATTTACTTAGCTTACTTTTTACTTCGCTTACAATTTACTTAGCTTACTTTTACTTAAGCTTTTGGGAAACACGGCCCTGGACAGTTTATAGAACATTTCTGTATGCAGAGTTTATAGACTTACCGTTTGCACAGATTCGCCCCTCACCTTCTGCATCTTGTAAAAATGACCCTAGTAGGGCTTACATTGTGCGTATTGTGATGTGTGCATTGCTTTGATGCCTCATTACAGAGCAAGCCGTGGAGACATTATGTCACTTCTTAAAAGGGAAAAGTAATTCATTTGGTGCAGAAGAGATGTACTCACCTTTCTAGCAAACCATGCCTCCTTTTGTTCTCTCCCTCGCTTCCCTCTAATGGGCAACAAGTGTCTCCAGCTCATCCGCTCTCCTCGTGCGTCTGATTGAGTGACTACCATTACCCTGGGTCACAGCGAAAGCCACGCTGTTGAGTCACTGTCATAGATTACTGAGCCAATGTTCAAGTGACAAAAACATATCCACATCTGAGGGGAGCCTACAGTAGCATACATCCTGTTTTAAGTGCAACAGATGTTAGATGTCATCGCTCACATAAAACTTTGCTAATCTTTTAATTATGAGATTACATATTTTGAAAATAATAATGAAAGAATATACTTAAGTTCAAACTGAATTGAATGTTTTTGACACTTAGCTGCATGTTAATTGCAAAAAAATAGAAATACATAATAGTTTAAAATGCACATTTATATTACAGTTATATTAAATTAGTTGAACCTGGGTGTTTCTGACCCACTAAAGTAGGACTTAAGTACATGTAATTTCATAATTACTTCTATTCTCTTTAAAATATGGTTAAAATGTACTTAAAAGCATTTATGATAATGTAAAATATACTTTAATGTATATTGAAACTTGTGTCATGTAATTAAATATATATTTGTATATTTGTAATAATGAAGTTGCAATTTAGTACATTTCCAATATAACATAATAAGGCTAAAATTATAATCAAGTACTTCTCATGTGCTTTAATATGTTGACATATCAAAATAAGAGACATGAACACAGTTTATTAAACATAATGATTTAAAGTGTACTTTAAAGTAAAACTTTTTTTTGTCGTTATTATGAAGTGTTCTTAATTGTGTTAATGAGCGTTTGCTTTACGTACAATTAAGTAGCCTTTTCTTTCATTAATATTATATTAATATTTGAAGCACATTCAATAAAGTTAAGGGCACTTCTTTTTCACAGGCTTGGAATTAATTCAAAATAATAAGAATGAATTGATTTGATATGTCATGATTCATGAATATTACATAAGAAGAAACTTCCATCAGCTGTCCATCAGGTCTCTTCTGCAGAAACCAGAATTCAATTATTGTTATCTGCATAGCAAAATGCAACCAAAAATAGTTAGTGCAATCCTGTCTGAACTTACTAAACACTTCATGTTTTTTCTTTTCTTTTCTTTTTTTTTTATAGACAGGATTGCATTCCTGTTAGCTCTTGTTAGAAATTTGTGGTTAAAGGAATCTGTGAAGAAGTAAAAACATATTGTAAATTCCTCCATCCATCAGTCAGGCTAAAAACATTCACTACGCTCAATACATTCGTCATATCATTACTAGCTTATCATGTTTGGTTTAAAATCACAGCTACACTGGTTTGTATGTGTAGAGCAGGCAGTGGCCTGAAGCGAAGCGCTGGTTGTTTGTTCAGGGATCACCCCGGCAGGAATGAGGAGGTTCTGTCACTCAAGCTTTCACCCTGCTGTCTGCCTGTGCTTTATCTGTGTCTCAACTGCCAGCTTTTCTGCCCTAACCAGTCACATCACATGCAAAAACATCAGTGTAAGACTGAACCTCATCAAAGCCAAGTATTCTCTCGTGTTGCTATGACACATGCGTTGATACACTCAACAAAGAAGGACTGATGGTCACTTATAAGATGCTGTGTGCCTCATATAAGATGAGCTGTATGACTCATATTAATAAAAAAAAAAAAAACAAGGTATAAGATTGTGCTTAAAACAAGTAATTTTTAAAGTTTATGCTGTAATCATTTAAACACTGTAAATGATAGTACTGTGTGAAAACTTGCTTCCAGACTATAGCCCATTCAGGAAAACGTTATCCATTATGATTTGAAATGCTGTTATGTGGCTCCCCCTGCTGTTTGCAGTTCTCCAAGGATGAATGCCACAAACTCATTGTCACCATTCTTTTATAGCATTTGCACTAAGTTTAAGGTGAAGTTTGTCTTTACTTTTAACGAGTTTAAAGCTTCCTGATCCATCTTCCCACAATATTATTTTTTTTTTTTTATTGAACAAGTTGTGGTTTAACATTTTTTTTTATTCTTTTAGTGTTATATATATATTTATATTTACTTTATATTTTCTTTGTATATTATGAAATTTTATGTAAAAAATTGTGTCCCACATTTTCGTGTCACTAGAAACAGTGTATGTTTTAGTCCATTGGCCAAGACTAATTTAAACTACACTCACCTAAAGGATTATCAGGAACACCTGTTCAATTTCTCATTAATGCAATTATCTAATCAACCAATCACAAGGCAGTTGCTTCAGTGCATTTAGGGGTGTGGTCCTGGTCAAGACAACCCAGACCATTCTCATCCCAAGGCGTCATATACTGACACTTTTGACATTTCGTCAACACCCTACTGCACAAAGCACCCTCTAGCGTCTATATTAGACGCAGATAAATATGAGTCAGAAGGCCCCTAGCGGTCTAACCCTAACCCTAACCCATAATCTGTCTAATATTGACGCTAGAGGGCGCAATTTGCGTAGGATGTTGACGAAATGTCAAAAGTGTCAGTATATGACTCCTTGGGATGAGAATGGTTAGACAACCTCCTGAACTCCAAACTGAATGTCAGAATGGGAAAGAAAGGTGATTTAAGCAATTTTGAGCGTGGCATGGTTGTTGGTGGCAGATCTGAGTATTTCACAATCTACTCAGTTACTGGGATATTCACGCACAACCATTTCTAGGGTTTACAAAGAATGGTGTGAAAAGGGAAAAACTTCCAGCATGTGGCAGTCCTGTGGTAGAAAATGCCTTGTTGATGTTAGAGGTCAGAGGAGAATGGGCCGACTGATTCAAGCTGATAGAAGAGCAACTTTGACTGAAATAACCACTCATTACAACCGAGGTATGCAGCAAAGCATTTGTGAAGCCACGACACACACAACCTTGAGGCGGATGGGCTACAACAGCAGAAGACCCCACCAGGTACCACTCATCTCCACTACAAATAGGACAAAGAGGCTACAATTTGCATGAGCTCACCAAAATTGGACAGTTGAAGACTGGAAAAATGTTGCCTGGTCTGATGAGTCTCGATTTCTGTTGCGACATTCAGATGGTAGAGTCAGAATTTGGCTTAAACAGAATGAGAACATGGATCCATCGTGTCTTGTTACCACTGTGCAGGCTGCTGGTGGTGATGTAATGGTGTGGGGGATGCGTTCTTGGCACACTTTAGGTCCCTTAGTGCCAATTGGGCATCGTTTAAATGCCACGGCCTACCTGAGCATTGTTTCTGACCATGTCCATCCTTTTATGACCACCATGTACCCATCCTCTGATGGCTACTTCCAGCAGGATAATGCACCATGTCACAAAGCTTGAATCATTTTAAATTGGTTTCTTGAACATGACGATGAGTTCACTGTACTAAAATGGTCCCCACAGTCACCAGATCCCAACCCAATAGAGCATCTTTGGGATGTGGTGGAACGGGAGCTTCGTGCCCTGGATGTGCATCCCACAAATCTCCATCAACTGCAAGATTCTATCCTATCAATATGGGCCAACATTTCTAAAGAATGCTTTCAGCACCTTTGTGGGGAAGTCGTGGCCTAATGGTTAGAGGGTTGGACTCCCAATTGAAGGGTTGTGAGTTCTAGTCTCGGGCCGGATGGAATTGTGGGTGGGTAGTGCATGAACAGCTCTCTCTCCACCTTCAATACCACGACTTAGATGCCCTTGAGCAAGGCATCGAACTCCCAACTGCTCCCCGGGCGCCGCAGCATAAATGGCTGCCCACTGCTCCGGGTGTGTGCTCACAGTGTGTGTGTGTGTGTGTGTTCACTGCTCTGTGTGTGTGTGCATTTCGGATGGGTTAAATGCAGAGCACAAATTCTGAGTATGGGTCACCATACTTGGCTGAATGTCACTTCACTTTTTTGAATCAATGCCACGTAGAACTAAGGCAGTTCTGAAGGCGAAAGGAGGTCAAACACAGTATTAGTATGGTGTTCCTAATAATCCTTTAGGTGAGTGTACTCTATACCCCTACATTTATGAGCAGGAAATATTTCTGTCACTCTCTCTCTTAGCTACAGGGTGAGCAGATAGGCCCCATCGTTTCAAGGTAAATGTATTTAAAAAGTCTGAAAAATATGTATATAACTTAGTAATGACATCCTTCTATTTTATTATTTTTATTTTTTTCTATGGGGGGTGTTATCCCACAAAATTGCAATTATCAAAACAGGCACATATATATGTATATATATATATATATATATATATATATATATATATATATATATATATATATATATATATATATATATATATATATATATATATATATATATATATATACTGTACTCTGAGTTTAGATCAGTTATGTAGAATGACTCATATACAGTGGAGATCAAAATTAGAGAACAATCCATAAATTATTTTCTCTGAAATATTGAATATTGTTATTTTTCATCGCTCAAACTTTAAAAGAATATCAGCTGTGAGTATACCACTGTTTCAACAAGGCATTTCAACAAACACATTTATGCTGTAAAAAACGCAGAGATCAAAACTAGAGAACAGTAACTGTAGCACAAAAGATTGCAGGACATCTGTTTTGGAGAGTTACAGCTGTCAAAAAGTAGAAGGAAATGTAGAGGTCCTTGCTCTGTGGCCACAGTACATCACTAGTCTCTCACACTGCGCTGCTGTGATCTTGGTCCACTCTTCTTCCACACTTCGGTGACTTAAGTGGTTTCTTAGCCATATTTTTGTCCAACTCCTGCGGCAGAAAACTTCCCCCAAACCAGGACACTTCCAGGACACATTTCACTAACATCTTTACACACCCGGGGTTCAGTCTTTCCCCAGTTTGATGCCAAATACAATGTTTCCCATCGGGCCTAAATAAATTAAACTTCCTCTCATCACATTTCAAAGGTGAGCCTAGGCTTGTGATTCTTTCTGGAGATGAGAGGTTTGGTCACTGCAGAGTGGGCTTTCAGCACGACTTCTATTAAACGTGCCGAGACAGATCCATACCCTGTTCATCTCTGAACTGGTGAGCAATTCCAGCTGCAGTGTTGAACCGATTCCCCACCGAGTCTCTACATTATCCTGCCTTCACGTGCTGTTGTCTTACATGTATGACAAGCCTTTTGGGGGGACTAAATTCTGCAGTATATTGGAATGACCAGATATTCTTGCAATGGCTATAATGGTCATCTCTTTGGTCTTCATCTGGACAACATCCTGTCACAGAGTTTCAGTCACCTTAGAACAGCCCACTATCTTGTAATCTCAGTGAAAACTGAAGGAATGTTGCTGGTTTAATAGGGTTTGTCAGTGGAAATTAGCACTAGGTGCCAAAATTATTATTTATTTTATTTTTAATTTCTCATTTATGTTTTTATACTGTGCTTCAGAATACAATAAATGTATGAAATATGCTTAAAAGTGTCCTACTCCTGTTAGGATAAGTTCAAATATGACTTAATAGTGACCTTGAAATTTATACCTAAAATTGTTTTATCTCCACTATATATATAAATCAATTTTTATCTCATGATTCAAACTTTTTGCCTCACTTTATTGATATGATATCAAAATGCCAAGATATAAATACAACATTGCAAAACAACTCAGAACACAGAAGTTTATTTAGTAATAGTTTAGAATTCTATTTAGAAATAGTTCAGTTTTTCTCTGAATTCTGCAGTGGAATATAAAATAAATTTTTAAGTTTTGCAAGTATTTATTATAATTCTAAATTCATATCTCAGAGCTCTCTTGTGTTGTGTTTTATGATAAAAGGAAATGCCATAACCTATAATCCTAACTTACCAGTACATTTTCCTCTGTCTTCTTTTATTGTGTCTACTTACAGTGTACACATAACAGTTACAACTGTCTCTACATAATACACCCTATTAAAGCTCTTTCTGATTCTGATAAAGCTCTTTCTTCGGATACACTACAATGGAAGAAATTATTTTAACATGTAAGCACACACTTTAGGCTTTGATCACTGGTCTACACAAAGAACTACAGACCTGCAAGTGCAAGCTCTTTTCTCTAGCTGACAGGTTTCTGGGAGACTTTACATTACTTCACATGGGTGCCAGCCAACACAAACTATCCCTCAGTCAAAACTGACATCTAACCTTAAGGCAGGCATTAATGAAGACATGCTCGGCTCAACTACAGATGATCTTCTGCAGCTGAGGTCATATTTTTTAAGTTTAGCACAATACACCTGTCAAAACACAGTTAACATTCAGTTGATATTGTCCAATGGGATCTGTCAAATTATTTTCATCACGTGACTCAAGCCATTATAGTATACTTACACAAAATAGCACTCCAGGAGAACATATTCTAAATTTAAATTTAACTGTAAGTGTAAAGTAAATATTGCATTTGGAATTTAGAATGAAAAGAGGTTTTAAGGCCACAAGAGGGCAACACTTCACTAACTATGGCCATTTGAACCAAACATGATAATACTGAAGAGTCAAGGATTGGATCGTTATTGCAGTGATTAATATGTTTCTGACATGTTGTAAGTTTTCCATAAATTGATGTGTTGATGTGCAGATTTTCATTTCTTAAACAACTATGTTGGAAGATGTACTGGTCCATATTCCAGAATGACAAAGTTTCATTGAAGCCAAGTTGAGATAAAGTGGTTCAGTGAGCATAAGGAACCATTTTTCACATATGAAATGGCCACCTGACCTTAACCGTACCGATTAGTTTTCTTTGTTTAGTTTTGCTTGTTTTGCCAGGTAGTGTATATTGCTGAATTGTCCAAATAGGGAAAAAAATGTTTTGGATAGTGATAAAATATAATTATAAGAAATTAAGCTTAATCAATCCTATAATTACTGTTAATATAATTACAGAAATATGACATAGTTATAATGTACACCTACACTACTACTCAGATGTTTGCTGTCAAAATTTAAGATTAATTAATTAATTTTTTGCAGCAATGATGCATTAAATTGATCATTTTTAGGTGAAAACACTTACAATCTTACCAAAGATTTATATTTTCTTTAAACCACAAAACCACATTTTCTTTTCCACAAAAATATGAAGATGCACAACTGTTTTCAACATTGATAATAACAAGAAATGTTTCTTGAGCATGAACGCAGCATATGAGACTGATTTCCGAAGGATCATGTGACTCTGAAGACTGTAATGATTCTGAAAATACAGCATTAACATCACATCAATAAATGTAAAATAAATAAATAAATAGACAAGTTCAGATTTTAATAATATTTCACAATATTACTATTTTACTATAATTTCGATCAAATAAATGTTGCATTGGTGAGCATAAGACACCTTCAAAATATCAAAAAGCCCTGTTTGAACAGTATGGTAACAGATAACCTTATTAATGTAAAGTACTAAAAAGTGACCCAAGCCTCTGATGCCACCCAACAAACCACAGTGAGACATCCAGCACACAGAGCAGTGTGACATATGTCTTCCTGTCGACAGGGTCAGATTCTAACAAGCCCACATCTGGCCCAAAACAAGCAAACGGGGTTACTCATCTCTTCCACATTGTGTTAGTGTAGGGACAAGAGGTCAGGAGAGAAAGCGGGAGTTACATTACACAAGCCACAAGAAATGCTCATCCAATTACTACTGCTTGTTTTGTTTTGTTTTGTTTTGTTTTGTATGGCCAAAGTATGACATAGTCTCTGAATCTTGCAGTGTAAATAAGGAACTGAATATGTGTTTGTGCAATTAAGATAAGATATACAAAGATATACAAAACAGGAAAATGACTTGATCAAAGAGGTATAGAGAATTAAGATGAGCAATGCAGGTAGTCTGCTCACTGTATGTGTGTGTTTAAAGAGAGATGGAGGAAACAGACAGCAAGATTATTCAATGTGAACACTATCATGAAAAACATCTCACATACAAAGTTTACATGACAACAGCTTCAATGAGGTAAACCTCCAAAAATCTTTAAGCTCTTCTCCTTTTGTGAAATAAAAACCAACAAGAGCGCATTTATTACTGTTAACAAAAGCTATAACCATGAAAAAGATTTTGTTACTTAAATAAATGGAAACTGAAAGTTAGTTTGTTTATATATATATATGTAATTTTTTATAATGTTTCATATTTTTTATTATATTTAGATTTATTATTATATATCTAATTTATTTTATTTTAATATATCTTACTTATTTAATTCCTACAAAGGCAACATTTGACCTTTTCGTGTAGTTTTAGACTGCTTAATGTAAATAACTAAAACTGAAATAAACCTTAAAAACAATTAAAACATATTTATTGAAAAAAGCAAATAAATTGTAAACTAAATAAATACATTTAAATGAATTAAATAAAAACTGTAAACTACTAAAAAATACAATAGAAAATATGAATATAACTGAAACTAGAATAATGTCTGAATGATAGGCTTGATATAAAGGTCCTTAAAAATAAGATTTTCCTGAAGCAAAACGAATAAATATATAAATAGAGGCAGCATTCTTATATTTAATATTTCACTGTTTACAACATAAACATAAATAAACATATATAAACATAAATAGCCAGATTATTTGTTAATTTTCAAATAATTTCCCCATTAAAAATTATTGATCTGGCTATATACACTCTTAAAAATAATGGTTCTTTATCCGGATCAGTGGTTCCACAAATAACCTTTACCATCCATGGAACCTTTTCATTGCACAAAAGGTTCTTAACAGTATATAAAAGTTCTTAAGATTTCTTTCTTTCTTTATTTTCACACAAAGAAAAAAAAAAGATTCTTTTAAGAACTGTTCATTGAAAGGTTATTTGGGGAACCAAAACTGGTTCTTCTAGCATCGCTGTGAATCACCCCTTTTTGAATGTACTGTAAGTATACTGTAGAGTAAAAAAAAAAATTATTAAGTTATGAACTTTACAATCACATCACAGACAAATACAATAAATACTAATATAGATTAAAAGTATTGAAACATAACTGTACCTTAAATAAAACATTGCCTTAATCTATTTAATATCGCCTATTTAGTTGATGTGAGGCATATTTATATTTAATATATTCATAAAACAATTGGAGTGGATGCTATGCCACTCACCAGACACAGTCTAAGTTGTTAAATGTGTTAACTGTAGAGTATTTCAGGGCTTATGTTGGTGGGAGGTCATGCCGGTGGACATTACTACCGTTTGTCACTCTCAGCTTTTGTGTTATTCCAAGCAAACTCTCGTCTCTCCTGGGGCCAGTGCGTCCTCTTTCCCCGTCCCGTTCTCTACCTCAACATGCCTCCCCCTTAACCACATCTCTCTCTCTCTCTTGTCTCCTCTTCTCTCCCCTCTGCACAGGACTGTGGGGTCACACAGAAGAAGCACAGGGGCACAACAAACACACAGCCATGCAACAACGTGTGGGTCAGGAGAAGGAGCCAGGACCAAATCTGTTGAAGTCATTAGCTCCACGGAGAGGGGGCCACCCACTCTGACCCCGGCTGAACACATACCCCAGTGCCCTGGACCTCAGGGCTTACCCCAGCTTGACATCCAGGGATGATAGGAGTCTAATACTGATATCTTTTTACACAATAAATCTCACTAAATACTCAACTGACTGAGAGTGAGGGGCAGAGCGGCTCAGTGCAACATTAATAAAAAGCTCACTGCATATGCATTTGTTGTATTTCAAATGCAGTGACATGTTCTAAGTTTAAGGATAAAAGCAAAGCTTTAAGGACAAATTTCAAATAATTTTACACACTATAAATATTAATCATAGATGGATGGATGGATGGATGGATGGATAGATAGATGTGAAAAATAATAATAAATTACACAAAGTTAATAAAAATAAAACAATATATATATATATATATATATATATATATATATATATATATATATATATATATATATATATATATATATATATATATATATATAGTCTTAATTAGTCTACAATATACTACAAAATATTCCCCCCAAAAAATAAAAATAAATAATTGTTTCAATTTCCATGGTCTTAGTTTCTTGAATTTTGGTCTTGAAATTCATTGTTAATTTAATTTTAATAAATAATATTTTTATTTTGCATATCTAAAATACAAAATACAAAAATGTAGTATAATAGATAATATTTAATATTGTGTGTGTGTGTGTGTGTGTGTATATAGTATATTTGTTATTGTATATTTTTACTAATATAAAATTATAATATTGTATATATTATACATTTATTATATCTTATGCTTATATAAGATTGCAGTTGGGAGAACAACTAAGTAAATAAAATATCTAGACTGTGTAAATGTATTAAGACTAGAGGACAAGCAGCAGTTGTCTCTGGTGTTAGTCAGAATGGTGGTCCATGAAGACGTGTCTGTTTTAGCCATCAGCGAGCCTGGAACGATGACGTAGGCAGGACGCTCCTCCAATAGCAGAAGAGACAGCAGCACTCACGCGCTATTTAAAGTCACGCAGCTGAGCTGGAGAATCAAAGTGCCAATTACTAACCCCGAGGAAGAAGACGCTTTATCCTTACCTTTATCAGGAATTTAGCAACACAGATGGCGGCTTCGAACAAGCAGCTGACGTCGTTTTTCATAGAGGACATTTTATCCTTAAAAGAGGGTAAAAAAGAAGACTTCTACAAATCTGAGAGCGACAGAGCCGACAGCACAGACGGACGAACAGGTACAGCTCTCTGAAGAACATTTCTGGGTACACTTCTAGCTTAGTTAAGTTAGTTAAGATTAAGCAGTTATGACAATTGCATGCCAAACTAGTAGGCAGTTAGCTACATCTGTATGTAGGCTACTGTAGGTAGTTTAGGTAAACTGAATATGTAACGTTATGCCTTACGACCATGGTTTTAGCATAGTAAAAGTGTAGTAACCATGTTTTTGGCGGATTGACTTTTGTATAACCACAATTCTATTAGGCTACAAATACCATGATTATACTATGTTGGTCTACAAGAATCATGTAAAAAAAAAAAAAAAAAAAAAAAAAAAGAAACTTTGCAAAACCATTGAAAAAAGCAATACCTTTTTCTAAAGTTATTTAAAAATAGACCTGACATAGTATCTGTACTAGCTAGCAGAGATATCTGTCAGGTTTTAATGTTCTGAAACCAGTTTTTCTGTGAAAAGCTGCCCTAAAGAAAATTAACCATGGTAAAGAGTAGTAAAAGCGTAGTAACCATGTTTACCATTTACCGTGTGTAGTCTATAATCACAGTTTTACTAAATAAAATACAATGGCTAAAATATGGTTAGTCTAGCAAAACCATAGTGGATTTGTGGATACCGTGGTTTAACTACAGTATGTGTTTTTGGTTATATTTGTAGTAAAAGCATGTATTCTGAGTTCAATTAATTTTTGTGAGAAACTGAGTTTAAAACCCTAAATGTATCGTACTTACGTTCACAGACTCTGAGGACGTGTCGGTTTGTGAGAGCCCTGAGGATAGATCAGAGTCGACCGCGGATTCGGCGAGAGGCGGCGGCGGCGGGAAGAAGAAGCGGTCGCGCGCCGCGTTCACGCACCTGCAGGTGCTGGAGCTGGAGAAGAAGTTCAGCCGCCAGCGCTACCTGAGCGCACCCGAGCGCGCGCACCTCGCGAGCGCGCTGCACCTGACGGAGACGCAGGTGAAGATCTGGTTCCAGAACAGGAGATATAAAACCAAGCGGAGGCAGCTAACGACAGACTATCAGAAACCCGACGCCACAGTTATGGCTGCTAGAGAGGAGGACTTCTTCAGAGCTTCGCTTTTAGCGACGGTCTATAAATCATTTCCATACCGGCCTTACGTGTATGACTTACACGGACTGAGTGTATGGAGATCAGCACTCTGATGATATTTGGGACATTAAAATGGACTTTCTCAGATTATTGTGAATAATATTCTTAATTATTATGGTGATTTTTTTATTATTATTATTATTTTAAGTATTGTACAGCTTTATATTTTGTGAAATAAAATATTTTTATTAAAGGTGCATGTGTGTGTTTCCTCATGAGCTATAGGCTAAAAGTATTGTGGTCACTCCGATGACATTTTTTCAATCATCCCCACTTCGTCTTCACTTTTTATATTTGATTCATACATTGTAAGAAGTCCAGATGTGTGTTGCTTCTATCATTGACAGAAAGCCACACATATTTAGCTTTATCTTGCATTTATCTCACTTAGCCTATATTAACGTGAACTTGCGAAAAGCATTTTTGCCTTATCTGGTTAAACAGACTAAGCATGTTTTGACCTTCAACTGAGGAACTTAAAGAATATGGATCTAAGTGAACTGTGAAAAATAGTGCAACAAGGCCAATGCAATATTTTATTGGCATCCAAATCATTAGCCATTAATTTACCAAAACTAAAATAATGAATGTGAGTGTGTTGGAAGCTCACGTTATACTGTGGTCTTCAGTTAACTTCATTTAACATTTGTGTTCTCTGCAGTCATCTAGTGTGTTTTTTTTAACTGGATTTCAGTAAATGTTTTCACACATACATCATTATTCTTTAAAAATCATGGCACTCCCTAATTCCTAAAAGCGCTTTATGGTTTAACAAGGACTGTAATTATTCTTCAGCCTGAACACTTGCCACGTTCACAAGCCATGCCAGCTGATAAATCAAGAGAAGGATTCTTTTGTAAAACATGTGGGTCTGCTCAACATAGAAGTTTAACATTGCTACAAGAGATAGTGATCTCAAGCGCCCCTATCCTTCTTCCATTCAACTTAAGTTGACTTCAGCAGAGCGATAGTTTAAACCACCTAGAGACCGGAGGTGGTCTGTTGTCTGAGGGATACAGGTAGGCTTCTGGAAAGATCTCATGATGTACCCTGTAAGAGATGCAGTCTAATCAGTGAGTCATGATCGCTCAACCTGAATGCTGAACTGATAAATCTGATAGAAATAATAACCGAACCACTTTGTGGTCTACACACAAAAATCCTCAACCTTCTAAGAATATTGTTTGCGATACTTTTCCTTCAGGAAGCAACTGCCACGTAGGTCATCAATCACCTGTCTTTAAAAAGCCCTCAGGCATAACCAGAGCTCTTTAGCTATTTCTACAAAGAAATGTCTCAGTAAGTATGTGGATTATATGAATAGCAGTGTGTTTGTTACAGGGGTTTTAAAATAAGGCATGCATAAATATTGGTAACACTTTTCTTTAGGATCCAAAATCTTCAATCTCATTATTTTCTAGCATTATGTTGGCTGTTTATTAGTGCTTATAAAGCACGTATTAATGCCTTATTCTGCATATTTTAGATCCCTTAATCTCTACCCAATAAGTAAACTAAACTACTTACTATTAATAACAAGCCGATTAGGAGTTTATTGAGACAAAAGTTGAAGTTAGCAGTTCGTTAATAGCAGTTGGTTGGTCCATAAACTAAAGTGTGACCAAAATGTGTCTCCAAAACATAAAAAAAAACCTTAAGTTTGGCTGAATATTTTTGAATATGATGCCATTTAAAAGTAAACTTAAACACAACCCTACAAGGCAATATTATATTATATTATATTATATTATATTATATTATATTATATTATATTATATTATATTATATTATATTATATTATATTATATTTTACACACACAAATGTAATTCTTACCTTTGTATGTCTGTATGGCTATTTAACAGATATTCAAGAGCATATAATATAATATAATATAATATAATATAATATAATATAATATAATATAATATAATATAATATAATATAATATAATATAATATAATATAATATAATATAACATATGCTCTTATCTTGTCTTACTGCATAACTTTACACTGATGTTGCTGCAAGAATTTTATCTTAATCAACCGTTCCCATTTGTTGTATGACTGGTGGAAATTATTTCTTATTTCAGACATCGGTCCGATGACAGAAATTCTCCACTTCCCAGTTGAAACGATTCAAACCAGTTTCAGCTATTATCTAAGACTCAAACCTGTCCAGCGAACTCTGACTTTGACATCAAACTAGTTCTGGATCTGGCCCCTTTCTTTCAGTTGAAGCTTGCAGATCCACCCAAGCAGGGCATATCCACCCGCATATTTCTATCTCCACAACAATGTCATGCCACTTAATAATAGTAATCTGTGTGGTGACATTGTTTTGGTTTGTGAGATAAGAGCAGCGTAGATACAGGGTTCTCCTCCGTAAAGACCGCAGGTTCACCTAATGCCACCCACTCGGCCCGGCTCCAGAGAAACTCTGGAATTTTCAGCGTCTGTCCATTTCTGTCTCTTCGTATCAATATCCTCACTTTACCAAAATATGTTTTCTGTTACACCCTAATTTACCCATCAAAGTCTACTTCTGATACTGTACGCGCAAACACATTTCGTTGTGATGTCATGTGAAAACATTTATGGGATTGGCTTCAATGCCATTCTCTTCTTAAATATGTTCAATATGTTAGTCAATTGGCAGAGAGAATGAAATGTGTGTGTTGTTATTATTGTCAACAAGCAAACCTTTTTTAAGTCTTGAAAAAAGCTAAACTATTTTAACTGACAGCTAAAGAGATAGTTCACTAAAATTTAATTTATGTCATGATTAAGTCACCCTCATGTTTTTACAAACCTGACTGACTTACTTTCTTCTGTGGAATACAAAAGCAGTCTTACTGCCTCTGCTTTCCTTTTAAGGACATTTCACTGCTTATGACTTCCGACAATCTAAAATAAATAAATAAATAAATAAAATAAAAAATAATTAATAAAAAAATAGAAAAGTGCTTTGGCAATTGAAAATAAAAGTACAAACATGCATTCATACATATTAAGAATGAAATAAAAAATAATAAATCACTGAAATCTCATTCATGCCGAATTTGGAATATCAGGTTTTTCACCATTGATCATTGTCTGTGTAGTGTATCCAGAATGGGAATTACTGTAATGGATGAGGTTTGAATTCTGAAAGCTGGATTGGACGATTTTCAATGAAAACTGAAATCACTGACACTCTCACAAAAGTATCATTTGAATTTAAAAGTCTCAGAAATACAGATCATAAGTCATATATTTTAACAGCTTTAAATAAAATGTACCAGCTAGAAAAGAAAAGAGAAGCATACAGTGTAAATAATAACATCATTTTTCTATAAACGACATCCAGCACCACTGTTCATTTACAGACCTGTGTCACTCGTGTCAGAGATAGCTGTTTGTCTCAGATCAACCTGCTGTCAAGCCACACCTTATTTATTCAAAATGCATTATGTAAAATGTTCATCCCCAGTAATTACTAAAGTACTTGTCTACAGTACATAATTTATTGCCTTTCAACTTCTGTATGTCGATGACTTGTAGATTACTGAAAACATTTCTTCGAAGTTATAGGCCCTTTAAAACACTTCCTTGTGCCGGTGGACTGGGGTGAACAGCAGATCTCAATTTTCGGCTCCGTTAAGTTTCTGAGTCTCTATAGATGGAGGTCTAAGTGGGTGGAGCTGCTGCCCCCCAGGTGTGACGGAGAACGAACAAAGCTCTTGATCATGACTCAGTCACCTCATCTAACACCTGCCAATCAAACTAGACTGCACTCTCACGCAAGTACGGGTGGAGTTAACTGTTAGATGAAACTTACCCCAGAATATATACTGCTCCATACCAGGCAGTTAACAACCTCGGAGACAGTTTTCACTTCTGAAGTGGGGAATTTGGTACAGTTATGTCTTTGAAAGAAGCGAGGCTGATTTTATTTTATTAGAAAATACAGTAAAAACAAATTGTCATATTGTGAAATATGATTGCAATGTAAAATAGCTGCTTTCTATGTTTATATATTTATTCCTGTGATTTAAAGCTGAGTTTTCAGCATCCTCACTCCAGTCTTCATTGTCACATGAGCCTCTCAGAAATAAGCCTTCAGATGAGTTTATAATCAATGTAGAAAACAGCTGTGCTGCTTAAATGTTTGTAAAAAAAAAAAAAAAAAGATTGAAAGACCAGCATTTTATTATTTTATTGTATGTAAAAGCCTGACACAGTGACTCATTATTAGATAAATTATGATCAAAAGAATGAAAATAAATGATTTAATCTTAAATGCCAGATAATAAATATCAAACATACTTTCAATCTAAACACGAAAATATCTCAGCAATGTCACAAACTGTGCTTAAAACAGCCTGCAATTAAATGTTTGAGATTTCAAAATGAAATATTTCATAGCAACATTGATTTTATAGCTCTATGCTTGTACTGAATGTCAAAAATGTTTCATTTGCATTTTAGAAGAAGCATCTGAGACAAAGAATTTATATGGCACTTAAAATAACTGCATTCTTTACATGCATGTCTCTTGAGTTATGAAAGAGAAACATCAGAGTAATTTTCCTCTGTACAGGTGTCACTCCCACATTGACAGTTTATGACTATTTGACTGACTTCCAAAAACACTGCCTAAGCCATTTCACAATTCGCAATTATTCATCCAAACCATTACCCACTCAACGACAACATTGCAGATCATTCCCTCTGATCTCAACTTAATGTGGCGGCTCTCTAAGCGAGGAAGATGCTGTAGTCTCTATTTAAGGGTAAACAGGATTATCACATTCTTTTCAGGATTATCACAATAACTTTTATTCTAGCTCTTGCCACCGCTGCCATGTCATGAAGGCGCTGTGTGTTTCGTTGTGAAAGTGAAGCTACTTTGTTTGGTCTTCCAAAAGAGGACACAACTAGAAATCAGTGGATAAGTTGTATTTACAACACTGTTCCAGAACAGTTCAACTGCATATATGTTAACTGCACATCTGAGTCACAGTCACACCCAATCACAACACACTGGATAGCTGGCCAATCAGAGCACACCTCGCTTTTCTGAACGATGAGCTTTGTAAAAAAACGATGTGTTTCAGAAAGGCACGGCACAGAGGAGAAACAATAATGTAAAGTATGTGGAAAATAATTTGTTTTTTGAACCTTAAACCGCATAAACACATTGCATTACACCAAATGCACGAAATAATATTCTTTTTAGCAACATCATATGACACCTTTCATAAAATACAACTAGTAACTTATAGTTAATGTCAGCTTAGGTCCATTAAATAATATAACTTTTAATGAATTAGAAAATGTTGACATTAACATTAGATTAAGATAACATTAAGAAATTATTTATTTATTTCTTTTTTATTATTAGTTCATGTTAGCATGAGCACACACACACAGACACACACACGCATTATCAAAACTGTTGAAAACTGTCTGCTACTTAATTTTGTTAATGTGGAAACCAGAAAACATGTTTTTCTGACCACTTATTTTTTTATTTATGTGGAAACTATAGTACTTTTTTAAAATCTTTGATGAATCGAAACGTCAAAAGAACAGTATTTTTTTCATTAGTTAATTTGTTCATTTATTCATTCATTTTATTTATTTGTAATAATATAAATTTCTTTCCTCTCACTTCTTTTAAATTTAATGCAGAATAAAGTTTATAAAAGTATTCATTTTAATCCTACTATTAACTGATTATATATGAATTATACTTATTATTAAATCTTCTGTGTATTTAGGCTGTCTGAAGAATTGTTTCTTTCTTTTCATGTAAATTCAGAGTGACTTCTCTGCATATTCTGTTGTTGAACTCCACATTCATACAAAAATACACTTCCTACTGACTTGCTAAACACGGTTGTCTAAAACTAACATTTTTGTAAACCAACTAATATTGGTCAGTGATCAGCAAATAAATGTGATTCACTTCCTCTGTAGCAATCATCACATCTTTTGTGTGTTTTGTGACAGCGCCGGCATGTTGAGTCTGAACGATGAAGACAGAAACCTGTAAACACGCTGATAAGGGTCAGCGGTGTAAGGTCAGCTTATGGGAAATACAGGTTTTAAACGGTGTCAGGCAAGCATTCAATGAACAAACCTTTGCAATTTGCTTTAAAAAAATTCATTGATGGTTAATTGTATTATTGATGGACATTTCTCATCTGATTTCAGATGCTCGGCTTTCTATTGTTTGTCTTGTTCTGCACTCACACCTCCAAAGACACTGAAGAAACACGTCACATGCCCAGAACATTTCGATGAGCCTCATTGTTGTTCTCCTTTGCTTTTAGCACACACACCCTTTGTGAAAACACTGCAGCAGATCTGAGCAGCAGGGCATCCTCACCTCTAATGAAGCTCTATTCAGTGATTGGGTGAGGTCGTCATTCTTTCCAGTGGTGATTATTAGATATTGTTCCAGGGAACCACACCTGACCTGACTGTCAACATTGCAAGCGCGTCCATTATCATCTGTTCTGATGGGGAAAATCTGATGCCTTTCTGAGTGTTAGAAAGTCAAGTTTGCTTGAAGCAGATGATGATCTCCTGTATCTGAACACCGCTGCTTCATGAATATGTCTATGCAGAACTCACACCAGAATGCTAGGGGGTTTCCAAGGGGGTTCTGGGTGGTTTCTGAGGGGTGTTCTAGGTGGATGCTTTCTGGCACCTTCTGAGTGGTTACTTTTAGGTTTCTATTGTGTTCTGGGTGGTCTCTAAGGGATTCAGGGTGTTCTGGATGGTTGCTTACTGGCACTTTTTAGGGTGTTATAGGTGGTTGCTTGGGGGTTCCTTCTAGGGTGTTCTGAATTGTTGCTAAGGGGGTTTCTAGCTGCTTGAAGTTGTTCCTTTAGCTGGTATCAGAATATGTGAGTGGAGTGGATTGGAAGTGGAGCGGTGTGATTTTTCACTGATGCGAGGAAGTGGATTGTTTTAAAAGTCAGAGCATTGTGGTTTTCACTCGCTCCAAGAGTGCTCCACAACCGCTCCATCACAATTAATGCCAACAGCCCATAATATAACTGCATTTTATCAAGAATTCACACATTAAACGTCATAGCAAGCTTGACCGATATGTGGATCACTCAAATTGGAAAGAAGGTGAAGGTTATAATGACGGCGATGGACGAGTCCTCGAGGTTATATATCTTTAGCATGTGGACACTCAATAATGATTGGTTGAATCCACATTTAGAACAGTTTATTGTTCAGGTAGTTAATCTCCGCTCTAAACTACTGCGGGGCTATATTGCCGCACACAACACATGAGCTTGCACATAATGTAAAGATCGCGTGCAGATAGAAACATTCAGGAGTGCAGAAAAGTATTGTCAGCGCTATCCTGTGATTTATCAGCTTAAAAACAGAAAGTTACAACATATTCTTTCTGTTTGTGATTACATCACAAACAGAAAAAATAAGTTGTAACTTTCTGTTTTTTCTCCAACCTTCAGCTTCGCCGTAGTAGAGACGATGCACAGCAGGTTAAACATTCATTTGAAGGGATAGTTCATCCAAAAATTAAAATTCTGTCATTAATTACTCACTCTCATATCGCTCCAAACCCGTAAGACCTTCATTCATCTTCTGAACACAAATATAGATATTTGATGAAATCCAAGAGCTTTCTGACCCATAGACAGAAATGTACAGAAAAAGACTGAAACTTTTTATGGCCCAGAAGGATATTGTAAAAAAATGTCCATGTGACATAATTTTATGAAGCAACGAGAATACTATTTGTGTGCAAAAATACAAAAATGTTTTTGATCAGTAGAAACACCCTCACATTAGCGTTAACTAGTTATTGTTGTTGTTTTTTGATGCAAAGGTGATATAATACAAAGCATAGTTTTACAAATGTGCAAACCTTTTTTTTTTTGTCTGAAAACCGTTAAAACTTGTCATCACAGTCTTGTCAAAAGGATCATTATTGAATGCCACTCACATAATCTGGCTGGTATAGCAAGCCGTTCCACTTGAAAAATGCCCAAGACCCCTTTAAAACCAGATCAGACAGTTCAAACAAGTGCCCTATATAAAAGCTCACTCAAATTCCTTACTCGAAATAGTATGAAATAGCTCGCATTGGCAAATACCAAAACAAACCTCCCATTATGCCCTATTTTCAGTTGCGTTTTTTCTTTCTTTCTTTCTTATTTTTTTTTTTTTAATCATTTTGACTGAGCAAGGGGTGATGTTTAACTAAATGACATTTATCTCAATAAAGACGCTATCAGGTGAGACCTTCATAGCCTACATGGACGACTTCCCCTTTGTAACACATGCTCCATGAACCCTAAGCTATGACTGTGATACTGTTTAAAAAAAGAGATCTTTCTTTGTTCGCTAAGAGTGCTTGTGTACAATGAACACATTAGAGTACAACCAAGCATGAGGAAGGAGCGCATGTTTGTATCATTCAGTCAAAACGAATGGCTAGAATTCCAGCAGTACTGCAGCTTCATACTGATAAAAGATAGTTTACAGCCTGCCCACGAGTCTGTGTTTAAACGTCTGAGTATGAGACTATGAGCTGTGTGACTGCATGCGCTCCGACTGACCCGCTCACAGGATCACACCAGCCCTGACCTTTGACCCCATCAGGAGTGACCAATCATGCCCAGGCAGGGTCAGAGAGCTGGCTCGACATTATCATGACTGATTCACGCATTGCTCTACCCAGCAGCCCTGTAACAGGCCATTTAGCAGTGTGGAACAGACACGGCTATTAATCAGACGCTTGGCACTCACCAGGATGTTTAAGTAGAAGAGATTCCAGTTATTATTATTATTATCTCACCTCAGTAGTGGCTTCTTTGAATTATTTTACATTTTATGCTACGACAACTACATTAGCAGATGTTTCTATTTATTTTCCTCAATAACACTGCGCTAGTGAACCTTCATGCTTTCTAGCGAATTCATACAATACCACCACATTGTAAAACAATCAAAAACTCTTCAGAGCAAAGGACAAGAGTTGATTCCTCTTGAATTTATTGATTAAAACGTTTAAATTTTAAATTAGACATTTAAGAAGCGAACATTCAGTCGTCATCCGTTCACTGTCTTGTCTTATTCTTTAATGGGACATAAAACTTCACATTTGTACTGAATGTATTAGCTCTTCTTTTCCATAATATAAGCTTTTTTTATTATGTTTTGAATTTTTTAGCATAATAGTCCCTGTTATTCTTTTAACCTTTTCTTGATTGTGAGAAAGTGCATTTAATTGTATTGCATGTGCATTTATAGTTGACCAAAATATATTAGCAGGCTATATAACTAAATCTAGGCTACTTGCAGATAATTAATAACATTAATTACATAAAAGGCCAGTTAAGTGAACTTTAAGTGATTTAAGTGACTTTAAGAAAGACCCTTTTGTGATTATGTTTCTAACACATTTAAATTCATTTTTGAAAATCACACTTTGTAATTATATCAAATAATTACTTTAAAGCCCATTTAAAGTGTTATTTTTTTTGTCATGATTTATGGAAGTACACAACCCGATCTCACGGCAATTCGTACGTTTTACGAGGTGGCTTATTCGTATGAATTTTTAATGAATGACCTACACCTAACCCCGCCCCTAAACCTAACCGTCACTGGGGTTTAGACAAATCGTATAAAATTGTACGAGTGAGGTCGTAGAAATTCGTACGAATAAGCCACCTCGTAAAATACGTACGATTTTGCTGTGAGATAGCGTTGGAAGTACACATATTTTGATGTGTTGACTAACATACTAAAGCACTTGTAGAGTACTTGATTTTCATTTTAATTTTAATTTAAAGTTCATGTATTTTAGATGTAAGAAATTGCAGCTTCATCATTACAAATGTGCAGTTATACATGACATACAATTTTACAAATAAAGTGACATTAATAAAAGTGTTATTATCTTAGGTCTCAAAAATGCTTGTCAGCATTCAACAGTTCACTTTAAGCATATATCAAAGACAATAGAAGAAACTATGAAATTATATATAAAAATGTATGTTAAAGCACTCTTACATGAGGAAAATCAAGCAAATACTGTATGTTCGATGCATTGCAGCATTCAGAAGTGGACCTGCCAGTTGTTGCCAAACACCATGGAAATCTATTTTCTATTTCAAAATTGTGTTTTGCTTGTGAAGATTGATGTCATCAGATTAGACGAGCTGTCATTGCTCTTCTCACACCTGTTGTTCAAAGTGGGATACGTCCTTTTGAAACTAATGAGCACTCAAACTACTCCCTAAATATTTTACACTCCACCCTTTTCTGTGTATATAGATGTACGTAAGCCAAAATGCTTTATCGATGCGCACACTTAAATGCTGATCTTGCCCAACACACACACACAAAGAATAATAACAGAGAAGCACATAAAAACACTCATTGTCTTGTAAACTGACTGAAGGAGCGTCGTCCTCAAACATGTTGTCAAACTGGCTCTTCAAAATACACAGTCAGATCTGTGATTTATTAGTCACTATTCAGAAGTGGATACAAGTCAGAAGCAATATGAGACTGCAATACTGTTTGAATTGTATAGGGTAAGCTGTGCCAGTCTTCACTTAAAGCTGTTTCCAGGCAAAGAGAAAATAACTATTATTATTTATACTTATAATTATTTATAGTTGTGTGGAAACGCAGTGTGTGAAAACAACCAGCCTTATAATGGTAAAAATCCACCCACTCATTGTTTTATCATTCCAAAAAATCATAACCAGTCTCTCCACACAAGCAGTTCCAGACTATGACATCATAGTTGGTGAAAGCCCCGCCCATTTGTGACGCTCTCTGCCCATTAGCATATACACAGCCCTGAATGAGAAGCAGTGGTCCGCCATTACTGTTTT
Organism: Carassius gibelio; assembly: GCF_023724105.1. Lineage (NCBI taxonomy): Eukaryota > Metazoa > Chordata > Actinopteri > Cypriniformes > Cyprinidae > Carassius > Carassius gibelio. The sequence continues at coordinate 24,527,503 of NC_068403.1, read as the reverse complement.
CGTGCCTGTTTTTACTAATGCTGCCTTCATGTGCTCCCAGAATGATTGTTAACAGGAATGTGGAAATAAAAATTGCATTTGGAAGCAATGTGTAAGGTTAAAACTTAGATAAAACTTAGCATACACACTCTAGGGACATCAGAGAACAATTTACTATATTTTATCAATGCATTCTACGGCACCTTTAATAATTTTTTAATGTATCGAAACTTTGAGAATGAATTTTTAACACTGTAATATTTTAGTAAAGCTATGTATTTGCTGACTAATCTAAGCGCCTCTGATTGGCCAAAGCATTCCTAAGTTCAACAAGTTCAACTACTAAGTTTGTGTCATGATTCTGCCCTTGTGTCCTTGGTTTTTCCCTAGTCTTGAGGCAGGATCATGACAGACCCATGTTTTGTGTACAAGCACATGGCCTTGTCTTTGGGCCATGTGCTTGTGTTGTCTCGTTCCCTTGCCCCGCCCCCCTTGTTAACCTAGTCGTGTCGTGATTGTCCTATCTGTGCCACCTTTCGTGTCTTAATTGTTCCCCTATTTAGATCTCCTAGTGTGCTCTGTCTTTCGTTGGTTCATTTGTGTGTGTTCCTCATATGTGTTCCTACCTGTCAGCCTTGTGAAAGAGTATTCCCCTTTGAGATATTGTATCCTGTATAACCGTGAGTGTTATTTGTAGTTAGTGTTCTCCTGTTTTGAGTCTTTGTTTATCTTGTTTAATCAGTCCTATTTAGTATTTGTTGTATCTGCCATAGTCCTGTTTTCCCCCTCGTGGGTTTTTGTTTTCCCTTTTTGTAAATAAACCCTTTTGTGTTGAGAATCCTGTCTGCACTTGAGTTCCTCCCTTACCAATCCCTGACAGTTTGCCTATTTAAACGTTTACTTATAGATACCTAAATCGTTACATAATAAATAGAAATATAAACATTCTTAAATCAAAATAAATTGACTTAAGAAGGAAAATATCTTAAGCGGTTAAGTCTGGTTTTCAAAATAAAAGTTAGAATTATGTAAGTATATGCTTAAAAGCATGTCATTTGGGGTAAGAAAAATATTGTTTTTTGTTTAAAATAAGTTTATTTTTCTCCCCTTTCGGCAGATATTAGTTTTAAGCATAAAATCGTTTAATTTCAGTAAAATATATTAATGTCTCATTATTTTGCTTCGCAAGTAAATATTTCTTGTATTAAGAATGTTAAGAATCTTTTCTGAATCTTTAAGAATGTTAAGAATATTTCTGTCTTGTTTTCCATATATATATATATGGAAAACAAGACAGAAATACTGAAGAGCATTACTTTTTTGCAGTGTACAATAAAATGAATTTAACATGATTGAAGTTAATTTTGTCTATCCATATCATATGCTGATCTGATTGGCTCTTAAGATTGAGCGCACAGTGTAGTTGTAAGACCATTATGACCTCCATTGAGGCTTGGCAAAACAAGCACAGAATCTCCTCCGCTGCGGTGATGGGCACGTTCACCTCCTCCACAAAGAGAGCCATTGTCAGCGCTGCAATATGCCGTGACAAATTTGCCCAAACTGATAAGACAATGTTCAACAGCACACCCCCGTGATTCAAAGTCGGCCACAGAAACAGATTCTAACAATTACAGTCCTATCTGAGCTGAAACCATAACGGTTTCCCTGAGTATCATGGTAGAGTCAGATCTTAACTTTGGACTTAGGATATTTCTGTAATACGGCCCCTTAGAAGTCTAAAACCTCAGAAGAGGACGTAGAGATGACTCATGATTTTGATGGATGGAGAACAATACGTGTCTGCTGCATTTGTTCTGTGAGGGAATGAACATAGACTTAAGACCTGGACCCTTGACCTGCTTTATCTGTGATGTAGGATAAGCGTGAGCAGATGGAGCGATTGGGATGGTTATGAGGACATTTCAGCACAGGATGATGAAGGACTATCTTTTTATACCTCCCAGATAAACAACCATCTCAGACAAGAGCAAACCAAAACACCAAACAAGGCCGAGCGGTGTGTGGGGAGTGTGTACGTGTCCTCAGACATGTGTCACAACTGGAGAACAGAAGATGTTTCACTGCAGGACTGATCAAGAACTGCTTCTGGAGAGACGCAGCCAAACCGACTGAGAGTTTCTGTCCATCAGGACCTCAGGCTTCCAGCAGGTGACTAATAACTAAACGCAAGGTATTAATCAGCCAAGGCCTTAAAAAAAAAATACAGTTTTGATTATTTATTGTCTGTATGGCCCAAAGACATGGATACATGACTTTATGCTACAGCAGCATGGGATCAAAAGCATATTGAACAGAACTTCATTGAAAAGGCAAAAAATAAATACAAATAATAATAATAAAGTTACAAAATCACAATTCCAAGATATAAAGTCACATTTGGGAGATGTGAAAGTCTTTTCATTTAGTTTATTTTTCATATAAAACTTGATTTTGTGTGTGTGTAAGAGCTTGTTGCCAAGGCAAAAAAAACAACAACAACAAAAAATATATATATATAAAAATAAAAAAAATAATAATAAAAAAAAAAAAATATATATATATATATATATATATATATATATATATATATATATATATATATATATACTAAAACTAAATATTAATAAAAACAATATAGAGTATTACAAAAAATAAGAATAAAATATTTCTTTATAGTTTGATAATACATATACACGTAAAAAAATTTGGTTGTATTTTATGTTAAAAATTTCACTTTTATATGAACCATGATTTTATCCTTATTTGACTCCTAAAAAAAAAAACTGCCCTTGTTGTAAACGAAGTCATATTCTCTGGACAACAGCGCCCTCTTCAGACCACAGAGAGGTGCCCTCAATCTTCATAAGAGTGACATATGATTTTATGTCAGAATGCATTCATGACAAACATTCATGTAAAGTTACAAAGACACCACATAAGACGTGTGCCATTTGATCATTGTGCATTTTATTTCAGCTCCAGTGTTTCAAACTGTAGCAGCATTTCCACTAAACAGTTTTAGAGTCTACGTTTTACATATTCATTGCAGTAAAGAAAAAAAAAAAATAACTTGCGTACACTAGATGGCACTATTTTTGTATTTCCAAATCTCCCCACTTCTTCTACACTGTGCGCACAGAGCGGGCCAAGACACGTTTAGAGTAACACTGCTGCACTTCTTCACTGAAATGTGGCAAATATCAGAATAAGATATGTTTTCTCAGAGCATGGTTGGTAGTGATGATCAGAAAAGATCAACAACGGAATGTTGTTAATATTGGACCCACAAGCAAAACCTACACAATTTAAAATGGTTTCAAATACAATGTGCATTATTTTGAAGCAGCTATAGTTTTGCAGAGCAATTACAGCTAGAAAGCATTTAAAAATGCTGGACCCAGAAGAAGCAAACCCATGGGGTTTCCAAAGTACAACACAGAGCCAAAGGGTAACGGAAATCTGTACTCAGTCAATCAATAATAATAATAAAAAAAACGGTTTTCCGTGACCCCTCATGAGAAATATCACCACATCCGGCTGTAATGACCAAACTAGGCATCCTAAAAAAGAAAAACCTAAAACACATCGCTATATAAAATCTCAATGCATCAAACGCCACCATCATTCTTCCTCAATCTGAAAGGTCAAATGTGTAATTAGTGATATATAAGCTATACTGTAATGGTAGTGAGAGAATAAGTCCATTTCTTTGGTTCCTAGATGCTCAGAGAAAAGAAACAGTGGTCACACACAGCAAATCAAGTACTAAACCAATAAGCATTTAATCAGAAGGCAAATAAACACATCTCACTGGACCGGCATTAGGAACTTCCCAAACCTTCGGAGATGAAATAAACAGAGGACCGAGGGTAAAAGTCCAAGGGAACAGGAAGTGAGAGAGGACACAGGAAAGGCACAGACCAAACAGAACACAGCGAAGTATCAAACGATTAATCACATCCAAAATAAAAGTATTTGTATACATAATATATGTGTGCGCATACTAATATATATATATATATATATATATATATATATATATATATATATATATATATATACATACACACACATTTATATATATATACACATTTATATATATATATATATATATATATACACATTCATACATTTAAGAAAAATTAGAGTACATTTATATATAAATTAAAATATATACATGTAAATATCTTTTGTATGTGTGTGTATTTATAATAACATAGTAAATATACACAGTACACACACATATTATGTAAACTCAAACTTTTATTTTGCATGCAATTAATCGCGATTAATCATTTGATGGCACTAAAACCTCTCTCACACCGTCCCGTCCTGTCGTCTGCATAGATTGCAAAGACGCAGAACATTGGCAAACGATCAATGAATGCTAACACGAAGAGCCAAACGAAACACTGGCGCTGTGATATCAAGGCTGCAGGATGCTTCTGGTGTGCGTTTCATCCGTTGGTCCACAAACAGGACGTCCTGCATAGGATACATAAGCATCTTCTCAATCAGAAGCTAAAAATCTGATAAAATAGAATCAAATCAAAGTTGTCAAAATCAACAACTCCACACTACACTATTTACAAATCCATTCCTCTGCTCGCGTGATTATTGTGCGTGATTCCAGTGCAAATTCAAAGACCTTGAGAGCATGTGCATTATGTAATTTGATGGGTATAAAAACTAGTTTTTCGTTTGCAAAACTACAAAACTGACATATCGGGTCTCAATGGAGAAATGTGAGGAGAGAATTGTTTGCGTAAAGCCTTGCAAACATCGTTACATTGGACTGAATGTCAATTTAAAGGGTTAGTTCACCCAAAAATGCATTTACTCACCCAAACCCAAAAGAGTAAAGATGTTTTTAATATTGTGTCCATCTATTGAAAATTCACAGATCTAAAAATATCAAGTTTCAAGAAGTTTATAAAGACATCGAAAATAAATCCATATGAAATGATTGCGATTCTTCTGACCAGATGTTATGTTAAACAGAAGCTAACACAGGCTGCTTGGTTGACACGTGAAAACTATATTTTCTTCCGTTTACCATATCTGATGCACTCTATGTAAGATTAAGTCCAAGTCCAAGCCTAAATGAAATTGGTTCATTATATAAAGCATTTTTATGATGTCGTTATGAACTTTTTGAGGCTTGAACATTTTGTTTGCGTGTACTTTCAAAGGATGGACAAAAATTATGAGAATATTAAAATGTTTTGTAGAAGAACAAAAGCTAAATCAGTTTAGAAATTATTTGAAAATTATTATATTTACTTTTCAGTTAACTAAAGCTTTAATTCACAGAAATTCTGTTTTAACTTAGCGTAAGAGGCCCAATTAGTCATACCTGCACCTGCTTGTTAATAACCTGAAAAGCAAAACACTGAAAAGCCATCTTCTCTGGATTTTCCATGACTCATACAGCCTTGTTTTCATTCGTAACAAATTAAATATGCCCTCTACTCTGACTGAAAGGTCTGTTTCTGGAAAACAAGGCGAGCTTTATTCTGAACGGGCGACTGAATCTAGAGATCGACAGAGAGGCAGAGCACAAAGGATGAGTCAGCTGCATATTCACAAACCGCTCGGAAACAGAATAAATCTGCTCCCAGACTCTCAAAGAGATTGTCACAGCTATGAAACCTCATTAAGGAATAAAGATTTCATTCTGGGTTTGAGGTATTTGAGCTGCACGCTCTCAACTCTCAAGGTTTTAACACGCAGAAAAACTTCTAAAGCTGCAAAACCCACTGCATAGATCACATCTCATAATTATGTCACAGGATGGACTGCTGATATATCATCGTAGACAACTATGCCCTTAAAAAGCAAGAGGAAAAGTTATCACACCAAAAACTCATTAACTTCTACTGGTAAAGTTAATTAACAGAGGAATACATACACTATGGATTTAGAAATCATAAGGTCTTTAGTGTGATGGGATTTAAGCAGTTTGATTAAATTAGTATCAAATTTGTAAAACCAAACATGCAAAGCTTGAAGCTCAGGCAGCTTTCATAGATGATTAGGCAATAATAAAAATCGGTCTTCTTCTTGAGCAACACAATTCAGGAATGACTTAAATTATAAAATACTAACAAAAATAATAAAGTATTAAAAGCAAACTTTCCTGAACCTCTCAAATATTAAAAAGTCCATAAAAGCCAATCAAATCAAATAAGAAATGTTCTACCGCACGGCTTTGTTGTGTCACTGAGCAGACGGTGAGTGTGCATATATAAATACACACGCACACAATCACGCTTAATCAAAAATATGTTATGCAAGTGAGAACACAAACAAAACATCGACTCATCTTTACCTTCCTGTTTCCGTCATGTTTACAAGAAACGTTCTGTAGTGTGCAACATTCTTGTAACAACAACATTAAACTCTTCCAATAAATTAATACGTTAGCAACAAACACAGAAGCTGCTGGGGTGTCTACTGCATAAGAAATGAGCGTCTACATTCCCCTTTGAGCCGAAGGCGTCTTCCGTTGATCCTCACGCTCACTCTTTGGATGGGCTGAACGGATTCAGTGCTAGCGGGACTCATGTAGTGCTGGCCTTGTGAGCGTCTCTCCTCAGCTCCTGGATGTGTGTTTCCTGTTGGGTCAGAAAGTATTTGAAGAACTCGTACACAGACCAGGCGATGGCCGTAGACGGCATCTGATAAATCACCCGTGCTCTGATGCCTTTAAAGAAGGCCGGCACGCCGCCCAATCGGTACACTGTCCTGAGCGCGTTGACCATGCCAGAGAGATGTCCGCTAACATGTGCGGAGCTGAGCGCCACGTTCTCCTGCGTGTTTAGCAGCGTCTTGCACACGTCTAGCGGAGTGGTTACAGCAGCAGACACGGCTCCGGCCGCCGCTCCGGACAGGATGTGCGTCTCGGGCCGGTACTGGCGCTGGGGGTTAAAATGTTCCTGCATGAATTCGTAAGTGATGAAGTGGACGGCCTGGAAGGGGATGTTCATGGTCAGCTGAGTGCTGTAGCTGCGGTAGAAGGCGGCCAGGCCTTCCTTGCGACTGACCGTCAGGACGCAGTCATACAGGCTGCGGTACGGAGAGTTATACATCTGCATCCTCTGCTTCACCACTGAGAGAGAGACAGTGACAAAAAGATTTCATGTGAAACTTTACATAAAACTTTTAATATTCACTGTACTTATCACTCTCTGGCGAATGCAAATAGGTGATTCTATGCTAAGTCTTATGAACCATGATTTTCATGATTAATAATCACAGTTGGGAAGTAACTAGTTACATGTAACAGAATTGCGTAATTTAATTACAAAATAAATGTAACTGTAATCTGTGTGAGATTAAATTAGTCACTTACAAAAAATGTAATTTCAAAGGGGGTTACATCAGAATACTTTCACAGAGTTTTTTTTTTAGTTTTTTTATTTCTTTTCCAAATTGCATTGACTGCTCAAAAATATGAGACAAATGTTTCAGGAGTTTAGGACACATGCTTATTCAATAACTCTTATTTGCTATTTAGGTTTATGTATATGCTTTAATTTTTTTCTTCCCAAGGCATTGTTAGATGCCAGTGGTTCCAGTCACTGCTATGCAAAGGTTTGGTTTTAAAAACAGTATAGCACAGGGACGTCGTTAGGCCTATTTTAGGGGGGCTGAGGCTGCCCCGAAATGTTTCTAAGCCCCCCTAAATGATAATAAGAACAACAATAACAATTTGATTTATCAACAACCATTTCCTCATTCATATTTAGACGCAACAAATGATATATATCCAGCAACAAAAAATAGCTGAAAAGTCTGAAAAAAAAAAAAAAAGTTGGACAGAAGTACAAAGAGTCATTGTGCTAAGATGAAGCACCGCACCGTCTCGTTGCATTGGTGTGATCCGGCAACTTTCAGAGCGTTGCAGACCGGAGCGCTGCAAGTAACTGGAGGATTCATCTCATCTCGTCGTTACTCTAGTTTGGTCTGAACTCGCTGTGCACCCTCCCACCCACACACACTGATACACACGCTAATGGTGAAAGGAAGATTGTATTGTATGTTGTTTTTAATTACCTGCTAACCTTTAGCTACATTTTCTTGAGGTAAAGGAAATGGGATATTTTGGTTTGCTATGGAAAACTGTAGTCTAGTAGCTAGAGTGAACAATCAAAATATAAGAAATGGTTTACTTAGCAAGCTAATCACAACTCTTTATTCTTTGCCAGTAATATAACCCATTTCTAAAATAGGCATATTCTAAAACAATATCAACCCCCATAGAATGTTGGGGTCACTGAAAACTAAATGTCATAGGGTCCCTGTTAATGCTATTACCGTTGTATCCTTCAAATCACTGAGCAAATGAGATGGGTATTTGAAGATATTTTAGCAGAAAGAAAGAGAAGCAGCCGCAGGAGATTGGCAGGCCAGTTGATTCTGAGGGAGCCGGTGTGATTGAGGTCAGTAGTGGTCTATGTCTAAGGATTGGTTTGTTTTCTTCTAACAATAAGCATTTGTTGGCAGGTCTAGGCACTATGCATAACCTAAACTAAATTATTTCATTATATTTATTATACATGCTAGCTATATTCTAACTAGGGCTGAGACGATTATAATCGTGATTAATCGCATCCAAAATAAAAGTTTGTATATACATAACAAATGTGTGCGTACTCTCACTTTGTGTAATTATATATATATATATATATATATATATATATATATATATATATATATATATATAAAAACACACATATGCTTGTATGTGAGTGCTAAGATTTTGCAAACTCAAGTTACAAAAACCTTGGGGTCTAAGCCCCCCCTGTCTTCCAATCCTAGTGACGTCCCTGCAGTAGCCGCTTTTCCACGAACACGATAAAAGCAGACGTTTGTTTGCATGCTTTGTTAAATATTTAAATTCAAAAGCATGTTTTACTATAATAAGTGATACATTGATCATAATTTATTGAAAATTTGTCACAGAAATAAATGTATTTCTAATTTATTTATTATTTTTAATGCTGAACGTTATGAAAGTAGTCTGCTTATTCAGTCAAAAACATTAGGCTAAATTTCATGACATGGGCCACGGGGAGCTAATCTCTCAAAACGAGACATATGACAGATAAAATATGTTACTACACGATTGTGATAGAGAATAAGAAGCTGACGTCTGATTTCTCCAGCGGTCATATTTACCATGTTTACTATGGTAACGTTAATACCTAGCTTGCATAGTCTTTTGCATCCCTTCTAAATATTTCTGTCTTTTATTGTGATTATAATCCACATTGGATTGGATCAATTTATTTCAAACACAAAACTTTTTAAAGTTTTAAATGTTGGTGTTATAGATGTTAGCTTTTTGAAATGATCCTTATAGAAACTCTGCCTTTGTTAATAACCACTCCTCAAGGGTTTTGTTGGGCCAAAAAAACCTGGCCATTGGCCCCGAGGAACCCCCGACAAGGCACGATCAAGCCTTGTGGTTCGTGCCATACTGAAATGGTGGTTTTAGCAAATGGGTTAGTTGTATTTTGTTTGAGTCTCCAGAGTCAGAGTATAAATATGTATCAAGACTCAATTCTCCTGCGCCTTTTTTTTTTCAATCTGAACCCATGGAGAATGAGATGGACTAGCAAACCAGAAACATGCGGCTCTCAGTTGGACTGCCTTAAAATACTATAAAAGATTAGGGAGTTGTAACCATTCCTCTTTCGAATGGAAGGTACAAAAGCGATAAGCGAAACCTGGAGTGTTTCTTGTTCCAGATAAATTTAACAAATGTCTTCTTTATATTTGAAAAATTGAGTTAGGGGGATTGATTGAAACGGATATAGAAATTTAGGGACTTTATTCATTTTAATGATGTTCACCCTTCCGATAGTGGTGAGAGGGAGAGACACCCATCTATTTAACAAGTTAACTGTCACTCACGTTTTTGAAGATAGACTTGAATGTGCATGATACAAACCTAAATTTTTATAATTCATGACTGAAAACATTTTGTAACATGATTTTTATGTACCATTTACATGGTAATGCAATGTCTGATTTTAAAATGGGTTTTAAAGGATGAATTTTGATATTTTATGTTTTCAAGTGATATATAACTTCTGATGATTTCTAAAATGTGATAGAGAAAAAGGCAAAGAGGAAGTATTTTTTTTTAAACAAAGGTCAAAGCTCCTTTTGTAATGTAGATTTCTCAGGGTGCACTCTTGTCATAAATTAATCTATTACTTTTCCTACATAATTTTTAACAAAATATATATTTGGGAGTCTTAGACCTTTCCAACGAGATATATAGTTTGTCAAGATTAGATTAGATGGTGACAATTAACAGGTTAAACGTTCATTTACTTGAGCTATCAGGGGCATGAAGTTGGATGCAATCAGATCCTCCACCTGTGGAGTAACTTTGATTCCCAAATATCTAAATCCATCGATAGAGGTTTTATAGGGATGTTGAACTGTTGGATTCAGCCTTTCTTGCTCTGTAAGAAAAAATATAGATGACTTGATTTTTTATCTTCATATCCCGAAAATGTTTCAAAGTCATTAATCAAATTATTAAGAGTGGGTATTGAATCTTTAAGTTTAGTTAAATAAACAATTATGTTGTCTGCAAATAGGGAAATCCGATCTTCTAGGCCTGTAATTTCAATTCCCTTTATACCTGGACACATTCTAATTGCAATTGCCAGGGGTTCCAGGGAAATTACAAATAATAATGGCGAGAGTGGACAACCCTGACGAGTCCCGCAATATAAATTAAAAGGTTTGGAGGTTAAATTATTTGTAATGACCTCTGCTGTCGGGCAATGATATAAAATCTTTACCCACTGGCAAAAGTTCTGACCGCATCCAAAACGTCTGAGTACATCAAATAAATAAGACCATTCGACTCTGTCAAATGTTTTTTCTGCATCTAACGACAAAATACACGAGTCTGTAGAGCCATTCTTCTCATAAACAATATTAAGTATTCACATGATATTATGTAAGGCCTGTCTGTTTCGGACAAACCCATTTTGGTAAATTCCTATTAGGGAAGGCATGTTATCCTCTAATCGAAGGGCTAAAACCTTGGCTATAAGTTTGGCATCGGAATTCATTAAAGAAATCGCTTTATATGATTCACATCTGTCTTGGGGCTTGACAAGTTTGGGGATGAGTGTTATTAAAGCATCTCTAAGAGAAAGGGAAGGGAAGCCCTCGAGTAAAGACTATTTATACATTTCTAATAGCGGAATCGCTAATTTATCCTTAAAGGTTTTGTATATATCTATTGGTATCCCATCAGGGCCAGCTGTTTTACCACTTTTCATCTTCATTATGGCATTTAAAACTTCTTCACTAGTTAAGGGTTCGTCCATTTGTCTTTTGGCTTCACGGTCCATAGATGGAATCTAGAGATTATCTAAAAATATATATTGCTGCATACCCTGACTTGTAGATTCTGCAGTACATAATGCTTGGAAATATTTGGTGAAAGTTTCATTGATCTCCGTTGCATCTGAAGTCAGATTTTCAGCTGTTGTGTAAATGCTATTTATTGCTTTACTCGAATACAATCTAGTTTAATCTGCAACGCTAAAAGTCTGACTTCTCTCCATATTCATAAAATGTGTGCTTACAAGGTCCCTTAAAAGTTTTTTACCTGCTATCTCCAAGTTTAACTGGGCCATGATCAGAAATCACAATAGACTCATAGGAACAGTCAAAAATCTTGTGAAATAAATTATTAGAAATCAAAAAGTAGTCTATTAGTGAAAATATGATTTTAGTGATAAACTATAGCATGAATATTCCTCCATGGATTGCATAAATCTAGTTATTTTATGAAACTATAAAGTGTTTTCCTACTTTGCATGTGAGCTGTGTCTTTACTGTTGTACCTATCTATATTTGGGTTTAATGTTATGTTAAAATCACATCATATGATTAAATTTCCAGGTTGGGATACCAAAGTTAAGAACAAGTTTAAAAAAAAAATTCTGGACTGTCAGAATTGGGCCCATACACGTTCACAAGGGTAATTGTGTTATCTATAATAGTGCCTTGTACAATCAGATATCTACCAGATTTATCTGGAATTACTTTTAAAATTTTAAATGGAATGGCTTTATGAATCAAAATCATTACTCCTCTTGAGTTAGATGTATATGAAGCAGAGAATACTTGGCCCAGCCACCTTCTACATATTTTTTAATAGTTCACCAGATAAAAGGTGAGTTTCTTGTAACAGCACGATAGGTGTTTTAAATTGCTTAAGTCTAGTCATGACTTGTTTTAACTTGGAAAGTTTACCTAGCCCCCTAACATTCCAGGAAATAAATGTTATCTGAGATTCACTTGACATGTTTTACAACAGCACTTTTCCATAACTCTATGATCATACACATAATGGATAGCAACAAATAGATTATAAAATAAAAATCCATTAGGGTTAAAAAAAAAAAAACTTAAAATGCACTGAGCTATGATTTTGCATACTCTTGAACGCACTTGAACAGAACAACTCTGCGTTCACCCCCTTCCCACCAAACTGCAAAGATTCTTCAACAGGATGGTCTGGTCCTACAACTAGGAACCCATCCTTGGCCAGTAAAAAAAAAAAAAAAAAAAAACATTAAGCATCAGCCTATCCACAAACAGCCAGTAAACAATGAATATAAGATCATCTCCCCTCAAATATTAGTTGAACTGATTCATTCTCAGAATGAGTCAGGTTAAATATGATGTTTTAACTTTGACAGATTAATACTGTCCGTTTACACATCCGAGTTAAACCGATCAAGAAATACATTGATTGTGATATCAGCATTGATAAATAAAACTGCTTGACCTTTTAGTCAAATACTAGGATCTTTTCATTACTCTCCTGACGCTTCTCCGAATTCCTGTATACATTTCTGTACATCTCCTGCCATCTCGCAAATCTTCCACTGACCCTTATACAGCAATCTCAGTTTGGCTGGATAAACAAATCTGTATGAGATGTTCAATGTCTGGAGACGCTTCTTCACATCATCGAATTCCTTTGGTTGTTTCCTCACCGCTACTGAGAAGTCATCACTTTGTGTTCCTCAAACTTCACTGTTCCCATCTCCCTGGTGGCTTGAATCACTCTCTGTCAGTTGCGGAAATTAAGGAATTTCAGGATCAGGATTAGTGGGTACAGTTGCGGCTTTGTCGGTGGCTTGCTGATTCTGTGTGCTCTTTCAATGACTACTGGACTCGGAAAGGTAGATGCTCCAAAAACATCAAACAGCCACTTTTCCAAAAAGTTTACCACATCTTTTCCTTCTACTTTTTCAGGCCAGTTGACTAAATGTAGATTGCGGTTCTCTAAGTAATTTAAATCAGAGGAGAGCGTTACGTTATCCTCTTCGTTGGTCATGATAGCTGCACCCACTAGCTTAGCGCTAGCTTCGTTCCCGTCAGGAGTTTCCTCAGTATTATCCATGTTTTTCTATGTGGTTCTTAGATTTGCCATGACAAATCCACAATCTTTGTTGCCACGGCTAAACTCGGATAATACTCAACTAGAAATCTGGCTGTTTGTGGCAGGAGCTTGGAGTCGTACGTCTACCTAGCTCGCTGGCATGTTGGATTCCGAGGGCCATTTTTTTACCTGAAACTTTATTTAGTTCCTGGTTCCTGCGGTGGAGAAACACAGAGTACCAGGCCAAGTAATTTTAGCCACACAAAGTCAAAATGTTGGTATTTCTTGCTCTGAGTCTGCCATAAAATCTCTCTCTCTCTCTCTCTCTCTCTCTCTCTCTCTCTCTCGTCCTTGGTGGACATATACGGCAATTCACTTTTGCTTTATTTGAACAAAGCTTTATGCTGGAGAAATTATTTTTCAAAAGTTTTCTGCATATGGCCTGTTGAGGCTTTGTTAGTTTGTTTACAAAGGTCATAACTGGCACTATTTATGCCTGAGCCTAATGTAAAAAAAATTCTGAAGTGCAATGTTGTTTACATCCATTTCATTTATTGTTTTTGGTATTTATTCAAGTGGAGGGCTTTAGCATTTTTTTTTTTTTTTACAGCGATTGACAGTCCATTGCTTTTATAGTTTTTTGTTGTTTTGTTCATTTATTGTGGATATTTAAAATGTTTTCCATTTTCAGTGTTAAATATTCTTTAGAAATAAAAGTTTATTGATCTTTGAAAAGGTATACCTGCATTATTATTCATATTCATATTCATTATATTAGTTAAAACTGGTCTTAGAACGACAATATTAACGTTTATTGCAATAATTTATTGGGCAATTTATCATCCAGCAAAATGTGTTATTGTGACAGGCCTAGGGATTGGATTGGAAGTCCTTGTATGGGCATTTTTCCCAGAAGGATACAGTACTACTCCATAGGTACTCAAGGTTAACATGAGATTGTATGAAACTGTGTATGTTATGCCCCTTTAAAGTCTGATTTTGTGCTGGATGTGCATTAAAATGAAATTATTATAATCAGAATTTAAGTGATTAAAGTCTGACAGTAATCAGTGTTGAGTACTATTGCAAGGTTAACCTTGCCCACTGTTTCAAAATGATTAACAGTTGAAAACATCTGTTAGAAATGTAGAAAAGTAATAAAAAAATTATTAAAAGTAATCTGGTACATTACTTTAATAAAGTAACTGAAATAGTTATACTATTTATTACATTTTGAAGAAGGTAACTTGTAATCTGTAACCTACTACATTTCCAAAGTAACCTTCCCAACACCGTTAATAATAAAAAAAACATTAATGTGTTAAGGTTTTTTATTTTATTTATTTTTTTATTCAGCAATTATGTTCAAATCATATTTGCTAGTAATATACTGTAATTGCTCATTAAAAACACATATTTGTCAAGACATGATGTATTTTTGTAGGCCAAAACCTGAAAACAACTTTGCATTTTAGCACCTCCCGTTCAGTTTTTTTATTGGATTTTTCGTTTAATTGCCTAAATTAAGGTATTTGTTTGAAACAAGCTCAATATATTTCCTTGTTTTATTCTGCGACTTGAAATACATCAGTAAATGTGTTCATTTGTGAAAAATATCACAATCAAAAGTGTTGTCAAAGGATGCACATTTTGTGTTTACAAATACTTGTAAATTATTTTAATCCAGCAATATTGTTTGCATTATATCTACTGTACTAGTATTTTACTGAAATCTGCCATTAAAGAAAGAAACACATAATTAGAAAAAAATAATAATAATATTCACAAGGACCACAGCTATTTCAGCCAACCGTCAATTCACTGTAATTGAGTTTTTCCATGCTCATTAAAATTTATATTTACTGTTATTAATTACATATGATACAATAATTCTAATAATAATATAATAATAAGAACTCATATTTTCGTATACATATTTTTCTAATGTCTAGACCAGGATTTTCTCACAGGGCTTAATGCAGGAAATGCAGATGTTGAAAATCTTATTTAAATAAATAACTTAAAAAAAAAAAAAAGTAAATCTGTAAAACTAAAATATGAATCTCTGGATAAAATTATTGTTAATGAAATGTGGAATTTCTTGGGCGTAATCTTGAAGACCCCAAAACAAACCACTTTACAGTGTACTTAAAAGTATTAAAATATAAGATTTATCATTGACTGTCGAAGAATACCTTCTGCTGGGTTCATGATAGCATCGTGGAGGACAGTGGCAACACTTCCTGCCACACCTGAAGTGGGAAAAGAGAAGAAAATTATGTATGAATTATAAATTATATATAAACCAGTTAAAAAAAAATCTTGTATACTGTCCTACTCAAGAAAAACTCTATATCAGATGGCCTGAGGATGAGTAAATTAACAGCAAGTTTTAATTGTGGGTGATCTATCCCTTTAAGACCTCACAGAATAATCCCTTCTCTTACCGTTAGCGATGTGACTGTTCCCTCCATTCTGTATGACGTCACTAAGGCTGCGCTTGATCCGCTCGTAGCAGGCGAAATAGAGTGCGTGTGCGGGACCGGCCCCCAGCACAGTAATGTTGAGGCCCCTCAAGGGCCGAAGGAGGCCCTCTGTCCTCATAATCCTCTTCAGTGCACCGTACACACTGCGGTACTGAGCCTTTGGGTCTGGCTGTAAACTCTGCATACGTGTCTGTGGACAGAAAGACAGCAGCGAATAAGTCTATTAACCATAAAAAGGAGCAACAATTGATAAGCAAAACTAAACTTACAGAAAAACATTCACAAACAAAGTTTAGGAACAAGACCATATCATGAAGATCAGGTCTGGCATTGTGTAGGCCACAAACAAATTTCTGATGTTATGGTGTTTTATTCAATTCCACCAGAAAATATATAATTACAGAGACCCTAAAAATAGATATTTTCTGATAGAAACAAAAAGGATGGTTAAATTGTTAACACAAAAGGGGAAGGAAATACCATCAATATGTAGACAGAGATAGAAGCAGTCAATCTTTCTGCTTGGCCAACATTTCGGCTCAGTTATAAAAACATGCTTTGTTTAATGTGAATGATTTGGCAAGAATCCTCACAACATACACAGACCGAGGCCCACAGGAGCCAAACTATCAGAATAAAGCCTGATCCACAAACTGAAGCTTATTCTGCCCCCAAAACAGCCCACTCAAACGTCTGAGCAACAAAACCAACCAGTTTCTTGCTAACAATTCTTCTGGGAGGGAGTATCCTTTTATACTGGCTTCCCAGACTTTTAGACCACATGTGATTATTTGTAAATGTTTTAAAAATCATTCTGATTCAGTCTAATTGTCTAATAGTTATTCTGATCATTCTGGAACAATTTCAAATGATTCACTGAAATGAACTCATACAGTATAACTTGTTAGAACAATTTCCTCAATACATCTGTAATATCTAGCCATTACTGCATTTGAGATTGCTTTATAACAGAAGGAGATACTGACTGCAACAT
The DNA here is from genome assembly GCF_023724105.1 of Carassius gibelio. NCBI lineage: Eukaryota > Metazoa > Chordata > Actinopteri > Cypriniformes > Cyprinidae > Carassius > Carassius gibelio. The sequence continues at coordinate 24,510,606 of NC_068403.1, read as the reverse complement.
GCATATGATGTCAGATAATGGAGTGAAAGAATAATTGAAGTATGTCTATATAGTCCATGTAAAACAAGTTTAAACCAAACCAAAATACTTTTTTCAATCATTTTTATTTTCCTTTTTTTTTGTCCCATTTGTCCTTCATATTTTACCTCTGCCTGAAAACATTCATCAGGATGGACTGAGCTGTTCCAAACAGATTTAAAGGGATAGTCCATCCAAAAATGAAGATTTGATGTTTATCTGCTTACCCTCAGGGCATCCAAGATGTGGGTGACTTTGTTTCTTCAGTAGAATACAAATTAAGATTTTTAACTCAAACTGTTGCAGTCTGTCAGTCATATAATGGAAGTAACTGAGAATCACGGCTGAGAGTCAAAAAAAAAAACATACACATACAAAACCAAATTAAATCCTGCTGCTTGTGGCGATACATTGATGTATAAAGACACAAAACGATCGGTCTGTGCAAGAAACTGAACAGTATTTCTATTGCTTTTTACCTCTGATTCACACAATGTCCAAGAGTGCATTACCACCACCTATCTCTCAAATGGACCATTGAAACTCTATTATCTTAATTAGGATTTTCAATAGTCCACTTGAGAAATAGGTGCCAGTAATGCACTTATAAGTTTGCGATCCACTGTAAAGCAAGACGACGACGACGACGTGTCATGCACCGGCTGTTGAGAATGCGCTATGGAGAGTTCGGACATTGCATTACTTTTACAAACTTCTTCAACTATTTCAGAAAAAGCCTACAATTCTGTGCATTCTGGAGGGCTTTAGCAAACAAAAAGCAGAATAACAGATACATATGCCACAGGAAAAACTAAGCCAATATAGTTTCCTCAAATATAGTTAAATAGGACATGTAATGCTATGAATATATTTGAAACTCCAGACCTGAATGGGTTACACACTTTACCTGAGACACAAAAATATTTCATTAAAAAAAGGAGACAGCCTCAAGACATTTCTTGGGACTTTTTTTATGTCCGCAAAACAAAACACACAGTCACACGGTTATTCTGACACTGCAATAAAAATAAAATAAAAATACAAAAATAAAAAGTATTATGTTGCAATTCCTAAATATCTTGTTACAACAAACTGTAACACTCTTAAGTGGTTTATCTTGAAATAATGACAGATTTATTGTATGTTTTCCACATATTATTACACATGAACATGAAATACATGCAGATTGACATGAGAAACATAAAACAGCATAGCTAAGTTAGTCCATGGTAAGTTAGTTTGCTTTAGTTTAGCAGGAAGTGGAAAGACTGGTCTTGCTGTAATCTAAATTTTTGCACCTTTTAACAAACTGAACTGGTTACTATCAAGTAACTGTCACAGAGGAGGGGTGACAGTCATGACAGGAATTTGAGTGTGTATTGTACTCACATGTGTGTGTGTGAATAACGGCCTGTTAATCAATTTCAAAACGTCCCTTCCCAAATGCAAAAGACACTCCTTCACATTCACACCCTTCTGGACATGTGAGATTATGACCTCTGCCCTAACCCACCCATCAGCCATGAGGAGGGACTCACAGCAGCCCATCCGTTCCACACCGATTACTGGTTATACCCTCTAGTCACCACCATCAGGCCCAATGTTTAAACCAGCTGCCAACTTTCACCTGCCAATGAAACTGCAGTTTATTTATTACATATTACATTATAGGCTATTGGTTTAAATAATTGTTGTTTATGATGATGGTTTTAAAAAATATTTTTGGCCTGTTTGTGAATTTAAAAAGTAATGCTTGCATTGAGAGTATAGGTGAGTGTTATTTGAAGGCCAAGTCCCACTAATGTTGTGTTTTAGTAATGTTAAATAAAAGAGTTAACGTAAAAGTATGTAATTTTTTTTCCAATGTAATCCAATTTTGCGTGCTTTCAGTGGCATCAATAGTGAATACTAGATTTGTGACATTGTGACATTTGCTACACAGAGCCATTGTTTACTGACAATCTGTACAAAATATGATCATGGTTTGGTGCAGCGTGTAGAGATTTACTGCTGATTACAGAACCGGCATTACTGACAAATGCACATTAAATATTGGGCGATATTTATCGTGCATCCCTAAATAACATGGTTGATATGCAGACGTTGCACTGTAAACTGAAATTATTAATATACACATCACTCTGACAGAATTAGCTTAAAAGTCTTTTTGACTTTATCCGTCATGTTTATTTAAATTATTTAATTGGGGGTATTAGATTAATGCCGATCCATTTTGTTTATTTATATTTTTTACTATATTATTTTTACAGTTAATCCCATGTCCAACAAATAAATACACACATGGTCACGATTGGAGACAAGGCATAGCTATTTACAGAAAGATTTCAGCCCCTTGGAATTATAAGGTTCTAACGGCCGAGTATGTATTTTTCTGTTGGACATGGGATTAACTGTAAAAACATGGTATAACCCGGGATAACGGGTCTATTGGCTAATGAAACCATGACTGACAGGATTGTTTTTCTTCTTTTATACAGTATAAAAAAAGATGTCTGCATATTTTAGTAGGCCTATTACTTTCATACTCTGTCATGTATAGCACAGAGTGAAAAAATAATATTTGATTCATGAACAAATTCATTGACAGATATATAAGCGAAATTCACCCATTGGCCTCTGACCATCATGGCCTCCCTAACAATCCCCATATCTACTGATTGGCTTCATCACTCTTTCTCCTCTCCATCAGTAAGCTGGTGTGTGGTGGGCGTTCTGGCGCACTATGGCTGCCGTCGCATCATCCAGGTGGATGCTGCACACTGGTGGTGGATGAGGAGATACCCCCTGTCTATGTAAGCGCTTTGAGTGCCTAGAAAAGCGCTATATAAACGTAAAGAATTATTATTATTATTATTATTATTATTATTATTATTATTATAAGACTACAGGAAAAAATTAAAGACAATTGTTACACCTCATTTTTTATTTCATAAAAAAAAAAAAAAAAATAGTAGATTTTTATTTCCAAAATGAATCAAGCTAATAAAATAAACACAGCTTACATTACAAACTCTTTCATTTGAAACTACGCCGTGGTTGCCTAAATAAAGTTTGAATACATTGAATACATGTAAATCACCGCATCATATAATTTGTGTAAGCCTATATGAAACACAACTATTGTGGAGAATAATGCACGGCAATCAGCTCTTCTTTTTTTTTGTAAGTGTCGTTTATCGGTTTTATGAAGAGTTCTTCATCTTAATATGAAGTCGCAACTACAAGAAAAAGCAGCGTCATTCATCCTGTTTCTCTATTCTGGTTCTTCTGCTATTGCTGCATCTCTCTGAATCACACCCTGTCTCTTACTGTACATGCATCACAATATTACCAAACACTGAGAACCACGTGATCCGTTAAAGATCCATTTCAGTCACAGACTACAGACTACCAACACATTAAAGTGGGTGTTAGACCATATTAAATGTCCTTTGCAATGCAATTATCTTCCCATAATATGACATCTTAGAGTGAAACCAAATATTCTTTCTTTGGGAAACAAAAGTTGGGCGTAACATGACATTGACTAAATTGAGAAAAGTGGAATGTGACAGATTTGCTGAAAACATAAATAGGGTCAATTTCATGTCACCTCTACATTTAATTATGGAAAATGAATTAATGGAAAGCCACCTCATGTTAAACCTTGAAAAAGAAGCACCATGTGCACCTTTCTCATTGTCCATGCAGAGACAGTAAGTGTGTGTGAGTAAAGGTCATATGGAAAAGCACACCAAGTGTCCTGAAATGCTCTTAAGTATTGCTTCTAGAAAGTGACGGGCCTTGTACAGCTGGCAAGTTCCCAATTATTTCTCACATACTGGAATTTCCAGTTTCCCTACAGCCTGAATCACTACAACAGACACATGGTCTCCAGAATTGCAGCATCACATTTGTTTAGTTTTCAACAGGACATTTAATTACCAACTATACTGAATTGACAAAGTTTAAGGCACACTTGTCTGCTTTAAAATGGCCAATGAAATTGAAGCAGTCACTTATGAACATCACTAACAAATCTCTGTTTCCCTTGTTCCTGAAGGCACTTTTTTTTTAAACCATGCAAAAGCAAAAAAGAGGAAGTATTTAAAGCAAATTTTTTTCTGGCTGTATGACAAATTATTTACTAGTCTGTCACGCAAATCATTGAAGGTCAAACCTTATCTCCTGTAATAGGGGTAATATAATCGTTTATAATTCAACATTAGTTCAACATTACAGGGATACTCCACCCCAAAATGAAAGTTTTGTCATTAATCACTTATCCCAATGTTGTTCCAAAGCTGTAAAATCTTAGTTTGTCTTCAGAACACAATGTCAGTTTTTTTTTAATTAGAGGTTGACCAATATATCGGAATAGGTAATTTTTTTTAATATATCGGCATCAGCCGATATCCGTGTTTAGTGGCGCCGATTTAAAGTCAGGCACGTCCGCGGGCAGCCCCGTGTTATTGGTGCGGTGGAAAATGCTGCTGCGGCATGTGAAGAACCCAAAGCCAAAACCTTCAGAAGATTCAACAACAGGTAAGGCTTAAATTCAGATATTTCAAAGTCTTATGGACATATATGTACTATATATTACTAGCAAACTATGACGTGTTGCTTCACTTACTGAAAGAAAAAAACAAATAGCATAGTACCATTGGAAACTGTCATACATGGCTTTTGGTGCCACAGCTGGTTAAAGATCTGCTTACTTGCAGTTAACTTTAAAGGGGGGGTGAAATGCTATTTCATGCATACTGAGTTTTTTACACTATTAAAGAGTTGGATTCCCATGCTAAACATAGACAAAGTTTCAAAAATTAAGTTGTACGTTTGAAGGAGTATTTTTGTTCCCAAAATACCCCTTCCAGTTTGTCACAAGTTTCGGAAAGTTTTTTTCGAGTATGGCTCTGTGTGATGTTAGATGGAGCGGAAGTTCCTTATATGGGTCCTGAGTAGGGATGGGCATGATTAATCGATGATCGATAATTGATCTTTAAGATTTTCCTCGATCATGTTAATTTGTTATCGATTAATCTAAAGCATTTTTTTTTAATCTAATGCAGGTTGCGTTGCGTAGTGTGAGTCTTGAAGCAATTAAATTAATTTCACTGTGTGGCAGCAATTAAATATTTTACCACCAGGGTGCAATATTTGACGGTTATCTGTGATCTTCCGTTTTGATTTCAAAGAATAATCATGAAGATGTCACGGCGAAGTGTGGCGTGGGACCATTTTGATTTAAAAAGTGAACTAGTTAACTGCAAACATTGCGATGGGGTGTTTAAGTACAACTCGGCCACAACTCAAATGATGTACCTGTGCATCCCGGCAACGTCAGGTCCCTCAGAGCGGGTGTTTTCGGCGGCTGGACTGACGGTCACCATGGTTGCGGTCGCGTCTGACACCAGATCATGTCAACATGCTTATACGGTATTTCTCAACAAAAATCCGTAGATTTGACGTGCAGAAGTTGTATGCTAGTTACTAAAGTTAGTTATTTTTCATGAGGCTTTAAGTAGCATAATTTGTTATGTTAGAGTAATTGTTAGGAAGGCTAATATCTGGCCTTTTCTTCTGGCTTGGATAGTTTTGAGTTACATTTTGACAAAATCTGTCAGATCTAAGTATTATAATGTTTTTTTATGTTATTGTTTAACATGATTCTTTTATCATTATTATTATTTTGGAACAAATGAGGTCTCTGTTTAAGAACGCCTGCTAGCAGCTGCAGGTTCCGCTGCAAAAATAAATAATTAATTATATTATAAAAATATTAATGATTAATCGATAGTCGATCGTTAATTCTCCCGACGATCGACTAAGAAAATTTAATCGAATGCCTATCCCTAGTCCTGAGGGCACTTCTGCTGGAAGAGCGCGCGCTCCCGTATAGCAGAGCACTGAGAGCACAACAGACTTCACTGATCAGAGCGAGAGTGTCGCGAAATGTCACAAAAGGAGTGTGTTTTTGGTTGCCAGGGCAAGACAACCCTGCACAGATTACCAAAAAAAAAAACAGCATTAAGGGACCAGTGGATGGAGTTTATTTTTACAGAGCATCAACGGAGTTGTGCAAGTGTTTTTGTTTGTTCCCTGCATTTCGAAGATGCTTGTTTTACAAACAAAGCCCAGTTTGACGACGGATTTGCGTATCGTTTATTTCTTAAGGATGATGCAATCCCAATGAAAAAGGGTCACGATCGTGTGTTGGAACCGCAGGCGGTGAGTAAAACTGCTTCAAATATCTCTGCCTCCTTGTTAGTGCGTCCGCCTCCCATCGGAGACCTGGGTTCGAGCCCCGCTCGGAGCGAGACGTTGCTGCTGCTGCTCTCGTTCAGTTTCAGCCTCGGGATCTGATTCTGGATCATAAATAAACAGCTGAATCCGACTGTTATCCATGGTTTGTTTTGGATGATGTTTTTTTTTCCTCAAGGTACTCGCAACTTCCAAATGCTCTCAATGCAAAAGCCTACTGGCGCTCGTGATTCCTTAGCTCCGCTCACACGTCACGCCTCCAGCCGGTCGTGTTTTTCCGGGAAAAATTGGTACAGACTATCTTTCTCTTATGAATATAATAAAACTAAAGACTTTTTAGAGTTATGAAGGATGTACTACTACTCTATAGGTACTCAAGATTAACAGGATATTGAGTGAAAACAAGCATTTCACCCCCCCTTTAAGGACTTTAGTCGAAAATTAGCAGCAGCAGCTTTTTGTAAGGAAAAGCTTAAATTTGTGGAGCGGCACCACATTACACTTTAAAACCTTAATTATGTATGAGTATGAAAATGTATTATTATTATTATTATTATTATTATTATTATATGTTTATAAACTTTTTAATCATGTAATATATGTACTTGTGTGTGTTACATTTATTTAAACAAATATTTAAATATTTCATATAGAGAGATAGAGAGTATTATTAACATTTTAAAACTTGACTTTTTCTGCCTTCATGACTTTTTCAGTTTACTCTCTGTGTCTACCATCACTAACACACAAACACGCACGAACGCACAAACCAATTACAGCCCAATTCCTTCCAGGTAAAGTCCAGGGGCCTCTGGTTGGTTAGGCATGAGACGCATCTCTGTGGCTATGTGCTGTCCAGACACGTAGTACGCGGCTCTCAAACGTGTAGCACTATGGCGACCAGCAAATGAGTGAAATCTGGCAGCCACTAAGGAAACGATAACAATAGCCTACGCAAGTCCCACACAAGAGATGCAGAGCTCAATCTGGCACAGTGACAGATCACTTTCACTCACAAGCTCACAAAAAGACAAAGTTAGGACACTTTTGTCCCGCCGTAACAAACTCCGGGAACTGGTTTGTGAAGAGACAGAGCTAGAATTCAGAGTTTAGTGAACTCGCTGCCAGGCTGATGTTTGAATGAACTGTTGTTTTAAAACTGAAACGAGGCTAGCCCAAAGATTAGCGCTACACTCATGCACAAAATCACCTGAGTGGTATTTCCACTCAACATCATGAGACGACGCTTTCACCCTGGATAAAATATGTCCAAAGGGGAGAAAAAGAGACAGCCTTTTGTTCCTCAAAAAATGTATCTGGAATAATGAATCTGACCAAGACAAGTCATGCTGACAGTGACTTAACTCGTTTGTTTCATCTATTCGAGGAGACCGTGGCCTAGTGGTCAAAGATCTAAGCTGCTAACTACAAAGTCATAAGTTCACACCCAGGGAAAAGGGTGAGCCATAAACTACCACCATTATGACTTCGACCCATTAAACCCAAGATTACTCAAGGGCAGACTATCCTTGTAATAAATATACTTCAGAAAGTCTATAGGAAAGCCCTTGTGAAAAGGAAGTACACTTAAGCATACATTTAAAAAGAGTTCTTATTTTGGAGACACTTTTAAAAGAAATACTTCAGTGCTAATTGTATGGAAGGCCATTTCTGCCACAGAATTAAACAACAACTTTTTACATCACAATTCTGACATGTTTTCTCACTTTTTTGTTTTTGTTTCTCAGAATAAATGGTGAATTCCGAATTGTCAAATGGGAACCCGGAATTGTAAAGAAACAAACTCAGAATTCTGAGTTTATATCTCACAATTTTTGAAGTTTATTTATTTGTCAAAATTTTATTTATTTGTCAAAACTTTTTGTTCTCTAAACTGGTAGAAGCAAAGTTTAATTTGTGAGATATAAATTTAGAATTGTGAGGGAAAATTGTCGGAATTATGATAATAAAAAAGTTATTTTGTTTATTTCTTTCAAAGTTAAGATTACATACAATTAAATGGATGTTATTTAAAATTAAATAAAATTGTATTAAAGTTTAAATTTATATTAAATGCAGTTATTGAGAGTGCATTTGACCCTGTTAAATAGGGCTTAGGTTCATCTTTAAAAGTAATTTTATAATTCTATGGTCTTTGAAATATGGTTATGGATGTGAAAACAAGCATTTCTGGTAAACTAAAATATATTTTAATGTCATTTACATCAAAACTGGCAAGTCATGTAATTAGAAACAATTGTTAATTTAAAATTAATTTTAAATGTGCTGTCGAATGTTAGTCAACATTAAAATAAGTATACTTTATAGCATGTCAAAAGATTATTTAAAGAAAATTATTTAAAATGTAATTTTAATTTGAGATGATTATTAAGTACACTTTTAGAAAGTAGACTTAAGTGTGTTAGGAAACATAGCTATAAACGTTCTCTTTAAGTGCACTTAAGTTTTATTTCATTAATATTATCTGCAAGTAGTTTTTTTTCTTTCTTTTTTTTTTATAATACACCACAAGTGTGCAATTAAACATTGCTTTTTGACAAAATAAGTCTCCTACTTAGTTCACAAACGCAAAACTAAGATATCTTATTTATGATTTGATGACGGAGTATGTGCTCTTTTTTTGTATTTACAGTAAGAGTATACCATTGACTTGTAGCAATTATGAGTGTTAAAACACTATTGTAGCAAGCTATTCTGCACTGTAAATACATAGTATTTCAATCGACTAAACCCTGAATGTGTTAAGAACCTAAAAACCTTGAAATGACTGTACAGAGAGAAAAATGAGGTGAGGAGTTGAGCTCCTTTAGCAGCGTCTGGAGAGGAAGTGCACTAAACTCGTAAACTGCACAGAGAGCTTAAAACACACACACGCGCAAAAAAAATAAGCATGGCCGACTCTGCTGGTTTAACTTAGTTGTTGTTGTTGTTTTGGACCGATTTGAGAAGGTTTGAGTCATCAGGTCATTTGCCATGCTGATCGAGCCGAACTTTGTTTTAAAAGTTAGCTTGACGGCTACAGGGCTGTCCAGGGCTGCTAACAGCACACTTGAGACCCTGATGAATGTTATAAACCCTGCTGTCTGCGCGGAGTTACCTTGACCGAGTCCACGGGGTACATGACTGTGTGCTCCAGCACTCCGGCCACGGCGCCCGCTGTCATGTGCGTGCACAGGGACGCGTGAGCGGGCAAACTCTCGTAATCCGCGTCGCCCTCCGACGATCCGCCGTCGCTTTTCACCTCCGACATCTCCAGACTCGCCAGGACCGTGTCGGTGCGCAACTCCATGCGTGAGGGGCGGCGCTGGGAAGGTTTAAACGCACGGCTGATGCGTGGAGATGTGAAACGGCGGCACGAGCCCGCACATTACTACCACTACCACTACCACTGACATCGTCATCTCAGCGACGCCGCGACGTCACCGTGACGCAGCGGGCCCGCGCCAGGCGATGAGAACGGTAAAGTGTGAAGGAAGATGTGTGACCATTAAAAAAGTACAGTGATGTGGGAATTCCTGTCGAGTTTTTTTTAGGGTGATACTTCTTTTAAGAGGTGTTTTAATACTGCATAGATTAGGAGTAATTATTATATTCTAGTCCATTTCGTCTTTATTAACTCATTATAGACCATGGTCTGATATGAACAAAAGACTACTATAGAATGCTTTAAAGGGACTTTGTACTTTTTTTGGCATGTAAGATTCATTTAGCTATTCGGTTCATTCGAACGACCAGTTGAAAATGATTCATTGATTCATTTGAGTCATTAGTGAAAAGTTTTCAAAAAGCACAGGCACAGGATTTGTTATGTAATAAATGTTATTTATATAAACCTACTTTTAATAATACTCTAGCTTTCTCGATTAAATGTGACCCGTGATGGCAAAATGAGTCACACACACACAAAAAAAGTTTTATTTTCACATTCTCCATTTAAAACTTGGAATGAATGTGTTCCAGTTTAATATGTTCAGTGTTTGTTCCAGGACGTGTAAAAAAAGGCCTGCTTAAAAAAAAAAAAAAAAATATATATATATATATATATATATATATATATATATATATATATATATATATATATATATATTGTTTAGTAGCTGTGTTTATATATATATATTCTGTCTAATGCTGTTATTTTATAGAATGGATCCAACTAAAATCTCAATTTCTGTAGTTAAAAAAAAAAAACATCACAAATGGTCTAGAAACATCTTGAACGAATCGTTAAAGGAACCGACTCAACAGATTCGAAAAAAAACAGATTCCTATACAAAGCTGAAACGTTGTAAAAGGAAATGTACACATTATGTATTATGTCTGTATCTATTCTGCATCTGGATCTTCTAATAGTCATTCCAATCCACACACGCTAGCTTTGGTCAGATCCATCTGTGAGAGAGTGATAGTTTAGGTGTGTCTTTCTCAGAATGGATCTGTAGTTCAACAGTGTTCACTTTATCATACAACATCTGCTGGTTTTGTAACTACAAATGATACAGAGAATCTGCTTTTGAGCAGATGTCCCTCTAATTTACTCCACCTTTCATGCACACAACACGTTTTAATACAGCAGTCCCATTTCTGTACACTTTAGCATACTTTTATTATGGAAGTTATGTCATTTAAAACAAGAGATTTAAGTGCAATCTGAATGTTTCCAGACTTATCAGTTACAATTAAATAAAAAAAGTATTTTAAATTTAAAGGAAAATTAAATTAGTAGAATATAAAAATTATTTATGTATGTATGTATGTATATATATATATATATATATATATATACAAAAGTGGCATTTTGTTTTATTAATATTTATATTCTCTGCAAGTACTGTTCTTAAAAAAAATACTTTTAAGATTTAAAGTATATTGTAGGCGTACATCCCGGGGTTGGGGCTCGTATGCGAGCGCCTGGTGGCCGGGCCTTCCCCCATGGGGTCCGGCCGGGCTCAGCCCGAAGGAGTGACGTGGGGCCGCTCCTCCTCTGGGCTCACCACCTGCAGGAGGGAGCGTAAGGGGCCGGTGCATAGTGGATCGGGCGACAGTCGTAGGCGAGACCCCCGACGACCCGATCTCTGGACACGGAATCTGGCTTTAGGGACGTGGAATGTCACCTCGTTGGCAGGGAAGGAGCCTGAGCTTGTGCGGGAGGTCGAGAGGTACCGACTAGAGATAGTCGGGCTCACCTCAACGCACAGCTTGGGCTCTGGAACCACACTTCTTGAGAGAGGCTGGACTCTCTACCACTCTGGAGTTGCCCATGGTGAGAGGCGGAGGGCTGGAGTGGGTTTGCTAATAGCCCCCCAGCTCAGCCGCCATGTGTTGGAGTTTACCCCGGTGAACGAGAGGGTCGCTTCCCTGCGGCTTCGAGTCGGGGATAGGTCTCTCACTGTCGTTTGTGCCTACGGCCCGAACGGCAGTGCGGACTACCCGGCCTTCTTGGGGTCTCTGGGAGGGGTGCTGGAAAGTGCTCTGACTGGAGACTCCGTCGTTCTACTGGGGGACTTCAACGCTCACGTGGGCAGTGACAGTGACACCTGGAGGGGCGTGATTGGGAGGAACGGCCCCCCTGACCTGAACCCGAGCGGTGTTCTGTTATTGGATTTCTGTGCTAACCACGGTTTGTCCATAACAAACACCATGTTCAAGCATAAGGGTGTCCATCAGTGCACGTGGCACCAGGACACCCTAGGCCGGAGGTCAATGATCGACTTTGTGGTCGTGTCATCAGACCTTCGGCCATATGTCTTGGACACTCGGGTGAAGAGAGGGGCGGAGCTGTCAACTGATCACCACCTGGTGGTGAGTTGGATCCGATGGCGGAGGAGGAAGCTGGACAGACTCGGCAGACCCAAACGTACTGTGAAGGTCTGTTGGGAACGTTTGGCCGAGCCCCCTGTCAGAGAGATCTTCAACTCCCATCTCCGGCAGAGCTTTGACCGGATCCCGAGGGAGTCTGGAGATATTGAGTCCGAGTGGACCATGTTCTCCACCTCCATTGTCGCTGCGGCTGCTCAAAGCTGTGGCCGTAAGGTCTCCGGTGCCTGTCGAGGCGGCAATCCCCGAACCCGGTGGTGGACACCGGAAGTAAGGGATGCTGTCAAGCTGAAGAAGGAGTCCTATCGGGCCTGGATGGCTTGTGGGACTCCGGAGGCAGCTGACAGGTACCGGCAGGCCAAGCGGACTGCAGCCCGGGTAGTCGTGGAGGCAAAAACTCGGGCCTGGGAGGAGTTCGGTGAGGCCATGGAGAAAGACTATCGGTTGGCCTCGAAGAGATTCTGGCAAACTGTTCGACGCCTCAGGAGGGGGAAGCAGTGCCCTACCAACACTGTTTACAGTAGAGATGGGCACCTGTTGACCTCAACTGGGGATATCGTCGGGCAGTGGAAGGAATACTTCGAGGATCTCCTCAATCCCACCGACTTGTGTTCCGTTGAGGAAGCAGTGGCTGGGGACTCGGAGGAGCACTCGTCCATCACCCGGGCTGAAGTCATCGAGGTAGTTAAAAAGCTCCTCGGTGGCAAGGCACCGGGGGTGGATGAGATCCGCCCCGAGTACCTCAAGTCTCTGGATGTTGTGGGGCTGTCTTGGCTGACACGCCTCTGCAACATCGCATGGCGGTTGGGGACAGTACCTCTGGACTGGCAGACCGGGGTGGTGGTCCCTCTTTTCAAGAAGGGGGGCCGGAGAGTGTGTTCCAACTATAGGGGGATCACACTTCTCAGCCTCCCTGGGAAAGTCTATGCCAAGGTACTGGAGAGGAGAATTCGGCCGATAGTGGAACCTCGGATTCAGGAGGAACAGTGTGGTTTTCGTCCTGGTCGTGGAACACTGGACCAGCTCTATACCCTTTCCAGGGTGCTGGAGGGTTCATGGGAGTTTGCCCAACCAGTCCACATGTGTTTTGTGGACTTGGAGAAGGCATTCAACCGTGTTCCTCGCGACATCCTGTGGAGGGTGCTCCGGGAGTATGGGGTCGGCGGCTCCCTACTTAGGGCTGTTCGGTCGCTGTACGACCGGAGCAAGAGCTTGGTTCGCATTGCCGGCAGTAAGTCAGACCTGTTCCCGGTGCATGTTGGACTCCGGCAGGGCTGCCCTTTGTCACCGGTTCTGTTCATAATTTTTATGGACAGAATTTCTAGGAGCAGCCAAGGGCCGGAGAGTGTCCGGTTTGGGGACCATACGATTTCGTTGCTGCTTTTTGCGGATGATGTTGTGGTGTTGGCCTCCTCAGACCAGGACCTTCAGCGTGCACTGGGACGGTTTGCAGCCGAGTGTGAATCGGCTGGGATGAGAATCAGCACCTCCAAATCCGAGGCCATGGTTCTCAGTCGGAAAAGGGTGGATTGCCCACTTCAGGTTGGTGGAGAGTTCCTGCCTCAAGTGGTGGAGTTCAGGTATCTTGGGGTCTTGTTCACGAGTGAGGGAAGGATGGAACGTGAGATTGACAGACGGATCGGTGCAGCTTCTGCAGTAATGCGGTCGCTGTACCGGTCTGTCGTGGTGAAGAAGGAGCTGAGTTGTAAGGCAAAGCTCTCGATTTACCGGTCAATCTACGTTCCTACTCTCACCTATGGTCATGAGCTGTGGGTCATGACCGAAAGGACAAGATCCCGGATACAGGCGGCCGAAATGAGCTTTCTCCGTCGGGTGGCTGGGCGCTCCCTTAGAGATAGGATGAGAAGCTCGGTCACTCGGGAGGAGCTCAGAGTAGAGCCGTTGCTCCTCCACATCGAGAGAAGCCAGCTGAGGTGGCTCGGGCATCTATTTCGGATGCCTCCTGGACGCCTTCCCAGGGAGGTGTTCCAGGCACGTCTCACCGGGAGGAGGCCCCGGGGAAGACCTAGGACACGCTGGAGGGACTATGTCTCCCGGCTGGCCTGGGAACGTCTCGGGGTCCCCCCGGAAGAGCTGGAAGAAGTGGCTAGGGAGAGGGAAGTCTGGGCGTCTCTGCTTAGACTGTTGCCCCCGCGACCCGGCCCCGGATAAGCGGAAGATGATGGATGGCTGGATGGATGTAGGCGCACATTCAATACAATTAAGAGCACTTCTTTTTCGCAAAGGAAGACAGAATGATTAGTAGCTGTGTTTCTCTCAGTGAGGTATCAAATTATTAACTTTACTATGTGAGTTAAATAACATTTTAAGCCATCACATCTACACACATAACTTCATTAGCTCATATCACATCCCATGTGAGCAGATCATATGATGCTTGAGAGAGAAACGAGCAGGGTGTTTAACACTTAGAAAGCGTATCAAACCAGTTTCACAGACTTCCTCTGACACAGAAGAACAAAAACTCATGATTGAGCTGTGTGTGGTTGGATGTGGTTTGTGTTTACACTACACTTCTGTTTTTGAGTAGACTCATTGAATCATCTATCGTGGAGCTCTGTGGCATTCTTTGCATCTTGCAAGACGTTTGAATTTCACTTAGAGATGTCTAACTCTAGAACATCTCTAACGAGGAGTGAGAGGGTGGCACCAGAAACGCCTGCGTCTGAGATGGTTTCACGTGATTATAACAACTTTAGTCTCAGACACACTCTCTTTATTCACAATTACTTCTGAAGTGTCATCCGCATTAAAAATTGTTAACAGTTCAAGACTCACAAAGATCAGTTATCAACGCTTTTGAAGTTGGGGGAGAAATCATTTTTGATGCTAACTATAGTTTTTTTTTTTTGGAAATTCCTGGTATAGCCTAGTTATAGAAATGTTTCACTTCAAGACTCACTCCTGATTATAGATGATTTGGGACAATTAAATCTAAAAGATGGGATAATTTCACAACAAAATTTAAACAAGAAAAAAGGGGTACATGTAGTTTGCATGTGAATCTCTTACTAAATCCAGCTTAATGTCTAGTTAAGTATAGCTTGTTCAATATGCATTGTTAACCTTTTACCAATAATAAAGCACAATGGTCGAAAACTGATTTCAGCTTTTTACTTTTTGTTAGATGAAGGTCGCATCTGAAAAACTGTCTAGGACTCTATTCAAACATCCTCTTTAAAACTTCTCATTGTTTAGCTCTTAAAAACTAAACCCCTCTAAAAGACTAAATAACACATATTTCACATAGTTAATAATAATTTCCAGGATCTTCTGATTTATTATGTCACAGACAGCGCTTGATCATCGTGGTCTGGGCATTACTAATCGGAAACTACATTTCTTAAAATATCTAAAATTTTTAAAGAGCAACTTTTGGGGAATTTTCTTAGACAGATAGAAGGTACTAAATGTTCAAATTAGTGCTCATTTCAGTTCAGGCCTGATACATACCTGTCCTAAAATATCCTTTAACACATACAATACACCAGTGACAGGTTTGGGCTTTTAATGTGTCTCCGTCTGACAAATATTCACTTGCTTGACAACTAATTCATGACCCTCAGTCACAAAGACAAATGGGTTACAGACAAATGGGTTAAGAAACCGAATATAAAGATTCCTGAACAGCTACATATTTATCAAAGCTATTTATTAGTTGACAAGTCACATCACATGATTAGAAAGTAGGCTTATCTAAATGCAGCCTGTTTTTCTTATTTAAGAGAAACAGTTGTGTTTCACTGAATAAAGTTGGTCCATTTGTTCTGAGAATGAATGTGTTTTATAAAGAACAATGTTATCATGGAAACGCTGCACAGATCTGTTGTTTTTTGTTTCTTTCACCAGCAGTCTCCTGTTCCCAGGATGAAATGGGAGCCGGGGTTCGACCGCAGCAGAGCACCCGCATTCCCACCGACTCGGAACAAAAATGCACTTCATTATGCACTTTGTTTGTCCTGAATAATGCTGGAGAGCAACATTTATAAAATGCTGGGACCTGATGATAATTACTTTTTGTTGATTTATTCAACATTTAAAATGTTATAAAAGATTCGCTTTTTAAGAAATCCTGCTCTTTTGAACTTTCCATTCAAAGATTTCTGAATAAAGTTCAATATTAATAATCAATAATAATAAGAAATGTTTTTGTGCAGCATTTGTTTCAGAATGATTTCTGGAGGATAATGTGACACTAAAGACTGGAGTGATGATGCTGAAATTCAGATTTACATGACAGGAAAATTACATTTACACTACATTTTGAAATATATTGAATGTCTTTCAACATAAACTTTTAAAAATCTTCCCAACCTCAAACCTTTAAAATGGTAGTATAATCGTCTAAATGTGAATTGAATGCAATAATAATAATTTCAAATGCAATAATGACATATGTAAATGCTTTCAGAAGGTTAACTCAAAAAACTGTGCTTCACGTGTAAATATCTTCCATATTTTCACTGCAAGAATAAAATCATAAATTCACTGTATACATCCAACTTTTTATAAATATATATTAATAAATCTAAAAAATTAATAAATCTAAAAATAATTTATAAAATATATATAAAAATAATTTATATATATATATATATATATATATATATATATATATATATATATATATATATATATATATGTTTGCTGTCATCACATATGGGCTACTGAACTAAATGCAGTTTTCAGCGATGGCAGTATTTACATGACTAATATTATTTATTATAGTATTTAGTCATACTTTTAATTAACCTTTCAGTTATTTTACATGCTTTTGTCATTTGTTTTCCCTTTCCCTTATATAAATTATTTTTAGATTTATTAATTTTAGTACTTAACTCAGTGACACACAAGCAGATTGTTTAAAAAAAAATACAAATTGATGTGAATTCACCACCAACAGTTCGCCATGAGAGTGTTTTGGTAGACACCATATTTATTTATTGCAAATAAAATCATGGCTATTAGAAAAGGTTGTTCAATGAGCTGAGCTGACTTAAGGTCCTATAATAGTTCATTTATTATTATTATTATTACAGGAACTAACGTACCTAATATTTTCATATAGCTGTCTCAGACAGCCGAAGGCCACATGGTCAGCCATTTAACATCTTCTCAGGTTTGTAATAAAAGAATGAGACAACAGGGGTCAGTCACTCTCTATAGCTCTGAGAAAAGTGAAAACAAGAGTTTAACCTCTCCGTCCAAGAGAGCATCGTAAATAAACCACTGACACAAAGTCCTCTTGATTGTGAAGAACTCAATACTTAGTCTTATACTCTAGTAAAGAGACCCACTTTCAGTAAACGTCTATGGGGTTTTCACTTTAAACACAAAACACTGTTTAATTCTTAATTTCTCTTTATTTCCGAAAACAGCAATATTGAAGGAAATTATGTTTTGCGTGCAAACTTGTTGAACAGTTTGTGTGAATATGGTACCTGTGCTTGACAAACACCAACATTATACAGCAGTGACTCACTCTCCAAAGAGAGACGTGAAAAACAACCCCACATCAGATGTTTTCTTTGAGAAAATGAAAAAATGTGCTCCTTTTAGCAAAAAAAAAAAAAAAAAAAAGAAAGAAAAAAAGATCTCTAAAGATTTTCAGTCAGGTTTCATGCCCCACAATAGCACAGAAAATGACTTGTTTCTTGCATCAGATCAAGTCTGCATCTCATTGCTAGTTTTACTCGATCTTAGTGCTGCGTTCGACACCATAGATCATGACATACTCATAGATCGATTACAAAACTATACAGGCATTCAAGGGCAGGCTCTAAGATGGTTTAGATTCTACCTGTCCGATCGCTACCACTTTATTTATTTAAATGGGGAGTCATCTCATTTATCACCAGTAAAATATGGAGTGCCACAAGGATCTGTCCTAGGTCCTCTGCTATTTTCAATATACATGTTGCCCCTTGGAAATAGTATTAGAAAATACGGAATTAGTTTCCATTGTTATGCTGATGATACTCAACTATATATCTCAAGAAATTGAGAATTTGCACTGAAATAAATGAACCTACACATTTAATCAGGGAAGCGTACACTGCTTCAGTTCCAAATGGCTTTTAGATGCAAGATTTGTCATATAAATGGCGTCCTATCCTAATACATCCTAATTAAGCCCCAAGAACATTTTAATGTACAGTAATGGAACACTGAAAAAAATTCAATTAATAGTTAACTCAAACATAAAAATGCTGTCATCATTTGCTCAACCTCAAGTTGTTGGTCCCCATTTATCAAAATATATTTTTGTTTTGTATTCATCAGGGGAAAGAAACCCAGGGTGAAACAACTGAGGGGGAGAAAATGATGAAAGAATTTTTGTGGTTTCATTTTTATGTGAACCGTCCCTTTAAGTGATTGTTGTTCCAAACCCATCAGATTTTTTTTTCCATCTACGGTAATGCAAATGGTGAATTAAAAAAAAAATTATATATATATATATATGTACACACACAAGATATTTTCAATGTTGTGAAAGTGAATGACAACAAAAACACTACGGAAGTGTCATTAAACTGCCCATTCAACTTGTGGACTATATTTTTAGAGTCATATTACTCACACAAATCTATTATTTGGCATTTGGCTTTTGACTTTGAATATAGTACACAAATCATATGTGCAATGATTTTTATTTTATGTTTTTAGTGGCTTTTTTACATCTTGATCCTAATTCAATGTAACTTCATGCAAACGAGTGACTAACACATTCATCCGAATATTTTAGTCAAACAGAAGTGGACATATGGGTTTGGAAGAACATGACAATTTATTTGTGGGTGAACTTATAAACTGCAAGCTGGAATTCTGACATGCAAAGATGCAAATATATTGCACTGATTCTCATCATGGAGCTCTTCAAGTTTAAATAACATTTACAGCTCCATCCCAATGTGAAGTCATAGAACTGATAGGTAAAATAGAATAATTAAATAAAAGCAATGCTCACAATCCCACATACACTCACATACAAGTAATAAGCAGTACCAATGATAAAGCAGTTATTCTGACACTGTAACACTGTAATTTTTCACTATTGAAACAATCTACCTTTAACAAGAAAAATTTTAAATAAGAGCCATTTTCTCTTTCTCTCTCAACATTCCTCCATGGAGTGCTGGTCATGCAAACATAATTCATGGAAAGGTGTTTTAAGGTAGAAAAAAAGTGAACTTGAATCATTTGATAAATTTGCCACATCTTTCTAATTGTGGCTGGTGTTTTTACGTTTTAAAGGGATTTCACGTTCTACCATGATATAAGCGCAGTCCAACTTCAGTGTCCAAGAAAAAAGTTCCAAGACATGAGTTTCTATTGTATTGAACAGACAGTGAAAGAGAGAGAGAAACAGAGAGAGAAGAAAAAAGGTTTTGGTGGAAAAAACATTTCATTTTCATCTTTTAAATTTAATCTCACTCTGTTTTTCCTTGGCACAACCAAAAGATTTAATAAATGTTCAATTATGCGTACAGTCTTGAGGCAACAGCCAGCAGAACCTTATCTAGACTAGGGACACATATATAGTCACATCATGTCCTCTTTCACATTGATAGTGACACTGAAAATCAAAAGGCAGCCTCAGCGCCCCTCATACAATTAATAAATAAACAACCAAACATCACAGCTGATCAGAGGCAGCCATACAGCCCTGTCCCAAGCTGCAGTCTTCACATTACACCAAAGCTTGACTGTACACGTCATGTAGAATCCCTTGCAAATTATTCTGGGAAAATGCAAAACTGGCCAGTGAGAGGCTGACATCATGACTGTAGGAAAAAGACTTGATAGGATGCAAAACCATGACAAAGTGTTTCAAAAAACAAATCATTGGAGAGATGCATCTCCTCCAGTGATTGGCCAGTTGTTTGATTGACAGGCCGCAGGGCCTATAGGGTAACAGGGAGGTCTGGTGAACCCAGGCCCTCCTCCAGCCACTTGACGGAAGCAGAAGCACTGCGCAGGAGTGTGGAGCGGTTGTGTATGCGTCTCAGACGGAGCAGGTAGAGGAGGATGGACAAAACCACCACCAGAAAACAGGCCAGGAACAGATAGTGGTTGTTCATGAAGGAGAAGCTGTGATGCCAGTGAGAATGAGAGCTCTTTAGACTCTCCTGCTGGATGTCCCTGACAAACCAAAACACAAGAAAAATTATAAAAAAAAAAAAAAAAAGCCTCATGTATAAGTTGGTATGTATATGCATGTACCTTAGAGGTAGAAAACGTGTGCGGTACAAAATGGCTCCTAGTGTCCACTGCACTTCTTTGTCATACACCAACAGGGCCGTCCTGAGATTCTCGTAGGCCGCTGGAAACGCGAAACCTGAGTGGAGCACCTCATACATCCACGCAGATTTGAAGCACTGATACCTGCAGGAGGAGAGGAGCAGACGGTTTATACCTTTCTCCAAACTGATCACTGGCACTACGTTATGTACAAACTGTTAATGTAGTATTTTCTTCCATACACCGTTGTACTGACAA
This sequence comes from Carassius gibelio, assembly GCF_023724105.1. Taxonomy (NCBI): domain Eukaryota; kingdom Metazoa; phylum Chordata; class Actinopteri; order Cypriniformes; family Cyprinidae; genus Carassius; species Carassius gibelio. The sequence goes on along the minus strand of NC_068403.1, from coordinate 24,489,969 downwards.
GGAAATTAGTTGATGCTGCCTTTCTGTATTTTAAACTTACTTCAGTCTATGTTGATCAGCATGCGAGGCGTAAAGTCCTCGATCAAACCGTTCTTTCAAAGTCTTCCACTGGGTGGCACAGTAACTCTGAAATTAAAAGAATAAGGTCAGTAATAGCTTACAGGTCAATAAAAACAAATGTGATAATGAGCAATTCATATGCTCGTCATTTTTGACTGGGAGCACCACCAGTTAGGACAAAAATCCCCCCAAACAGTTGTTATAACCTGTAGGGCTGGGATAAACGATTATTTTTTAAACAATTAATCTAGCGATTATTTTTTCATCGATTAATCAAACGATACATTTTTCCAGACCGATTCGATTTCGATTATCTCCCCATTAATTGACTACTAACAATTTATACATGTTGATTTACATATCTGAATGTAAAAAACATGAATTCCTTAACATTGCAATATATGTTTATTGCTCTTAAAATTACAAAATAAAAGACTGACTAAGAATGCATTACTTTGCACTGTATAGAGATAGCATTCAATAAAACATTGAAGCCTTGAAAACACATAGCTTACTGAAACAAGCTTACTGAACACATAGGGCCTAGCTTACTGAAAAAAAGTTATTTCAGATGAAAATAAAAACAACTTGATGTCTAGCATTCAATAAAAAGGTCACCCAAAATACTTGTTTAGAGCAATTGAAAGAATACAGTAACCAATGTAAACTTGAGGGCTTTAAGCGAATACAGAGAGTGCTTTTCCAAAAAAATAAAAAAAAATGATAATAATAATAACAGTGGGAGCCAGCAGCCTGTCATGGAGAAAAAAAAAATCTCTGAATGCTCCACCTGAAACTTTGGAGTTCCGTCCTTTTTCTATCGTGTCTAATGATTTTGGTTAATATGCACGAGGGAGAAAGAGAGAGAGAGAGAGAGAGAGAGAGTGCAAGACAACGCTCGTGTAGTTTGAAGACTGTGAGTGTGCGAGCGCGCGTGAAACTTTGGTGTTTCGCCCTTTTTCTATCGTGTTTAATGATTTTGATTAATTTGCACAAGGGAGAGCGAGAGCAAGAAGCACTCGTGTTGTTTGAAGACTGTCAGTGCGCGCACACAGCCGGGGCTCTCTCTTGTATGCGCCCTGTCAGTCATTCTATTCTACATCACTCACAGATCAAATAAGGCTTTGACAGCCGCCAAAAAAAAAAGATCAATGCAGAAAAACCCCTGGATTGGTTATATAACGTTGGACAGAATGTTGATCTGGCCATCACATATATTCAGCGCACATAAGGTAAACGTTTTGCAAACGTTTTTTTAGAGAAATAAAAACAGGTCGACGAATCGATGCGCATATTTTGCGTCGACGTCATCGATTACCCCGACGCGTTGTCCCAGCCCTAATAACTGGTGTTAACTGCTGCAACAAATCTTAAGGGTTGCAAAAATTCTATGAAATATTTGCTGTAACAAAAATCTTGTTTATTTCATCTAATTTTCTTTTATGCATCACTAAAAGACAATTTTTGAAGTATGTTAACGCTGCTCTGTTCCATACAGACAAATGTGACCTTTCTTTTTGGAACTTGACTGCCACAGTGAACTTTGAATCTATTGGAAAGGAGCAGCATGAACACATCGTCAAATGTGAGTGCACCTTAGCAGCGTTGGAGTATTTGGTGGAGTTGTAGTCTCCTCCCATGCGCAGCACATCTTCTGTACAGTAGTAGAACTCAGAGAAGCCGTAGAACTGGCTGTTGGTGAAGTCGATGGGCGGCTGGTAGACTCCGTTCAGCGAGGTGTTGGTGTCATTGGTGCGGTTGAGGAACGGCTGGAGCAGCAGACGGCAGCGGTCGAAGTCTCCAGTGCCTCTCAGGTGAACTCTCTGGTCCTGAGGACCCACCTCGTCCTGGAGGTCAGCTGGCAGACAGGGGTCAAGGATGGGCGAGTCTGTGCTCTCTCCTTGATGCTGACCCAGCAGCCTAGAGACAGTAGTGATCGATGTTTGGTTGACATCAAATATTCACAATATAAGTAAGTAAGTGTTAAATCAAAGGCGTTTTAATAATGGTTCTTATTTAAACGTCAAGATCAGTAGCTAAGCTTGATTTATTTTCCGTGAATCAGTCCAAACAGCCAGAATGAACCGACTCTAATCTGACGTTTGCATGACCGAAGTTCATGGAAGCCGGCACACATTATTTTTAATAAATTAAATGTTAAATAAATAAAAAATAATAAAAACCTTGGCTAGTAGCACTGAACAACATCAAAGGCTAAAACATAAGTTTATGTTTTTAACTTTATTTTTATTTTAAATTTTCATTTTAACATTAGTGTTTGGTAAGACATTTAATTTTTTTTCCCAGTTAATTTGTCAAATTAAAAAATTCAGTAAATGCAGTAGTATTTAGGAATATTTTATAATAAGAATATACAAACATAAGAATATAAAACATTTTATAATTTATATAAAAAAATTCATACAATTTATAGAACTATATATGTAATAACAAAAACATTATATTTGATTTTATTCCTGTGATGCAAACTGAGTTTTCAGCATCATTACTCCAGTCTTCAGTGTCACATGATCTTCAGAAATCATTATAATATTTTTGATGCTCATCAAACATTAATATTATTATTATTATGAATGCTAAAAACTGTTTTGCTGCTTCTTATTTTTGTGGAAAATGATACATTTTATTCTTTGATTAAGAGAACAGCATTTATAAATACATTATAAATGTTTACTCAAACTTTTAATCAATTTAATGCATATTTGATTAATACAAATATAAGTTTATATATTTAAAAAAATTTAAATCTCATGTTCAACAATACTTCCAAAAAATATTTGATCTTACTTGTTTTGGATTTGTTTGTTGCTGATGAGGTTTTCTTCATATCTCTGGCGTGCCGCATTTCCACCAAAACCCAAAAATGTTGAGACATAAACACGGTACACGTGCTCTGTTCTGTGAGCGTCACAGCCCAGGTTAAACTCGGCCAGCAAATTCTTGGCTATCTCTTCCTGGTAGCACACAGCAAAACACAGAGATATACAAGACTGCCGTAGAGAACAGATGTTAACAGAGGTTCAAAATTTGGAGCATCAAAAAGCAGAGCAACAGATCTACTCTGAAGAGCTTTTGAATTGCATGTTTCTTTAAACACAGATGCAGCAAAGCAAGTGAAGTGAGAAGCAGCATCATATTTGTAAAATGACATTTTAAAGGAATGTTGGGGGTTCGGAACAAGTTGAGCTCTATCAAAAGCATGTGTGGCATGGTGTTGATTACCACAGAGAATTAGTGACTCATTTAAAGCAATGCATTTACAATTGAAGTGTATGAAGCGATACAATCTGAAGGAAAGACAATTGAGCTCAACGTGTTGAACAAGAACATTCCTTTAATAGCTCACAAGCTTTAATACAGAAAAATACTAAAGAACATGATGAAAACACTGAACACTTCATTTGGAGTTTGTTTGATATCTGCGGCATCCTGTTATGTCAGATTAGAGGCCATCAGGATTTGGCCTGAGGAGTTATTATATTTAGAAAAAAAACAAACAAACATTGCTCACGCACACGCACACCAAATTCATGGATTGCTAATATTAGATTAAGAAACTCTCCCTAATTACATAGATTCAATTAAATGATCAAATATTATCTAAAGGGGCCATATAATTAATAAAAGTAGACAAACAATATATTCTGATTTATATATAGAAGCCTTAAAAGTACAGCAGGAAAAACCATCCTGCTGTAACGAGCTCAAGAATTTAAAGCGCCAGATGTGCATGCGCTTAGAACAAACAGACAGATATCGTTCGCTGGTGTGGACACTAATATCATTCTTTATTGTTAGCATTCTTGGTGTGAAAGAGCCTTAATTTTGATGGTCAGAGAGGGAAGAAATGGTCTTATAAAAAAAAAAAAACATCTATTTTATGTTGTAGTGAATTGGAGGAGAATGCACATGGGGGACAAAAAAAACTAAGCATTAAGATTCACCAATAAACCTAAACCTTTGATGGATGCAAGCAGATGAGATTGTACAATGAAGACTGTATGAATTAGTATGAAGGAGCGCATACAAATGAGTCCAAAGGAGACCGTGCGAGTGAGTCCGAAGTAGACCGTGCGAATGAGACTGTGCGAATGAGTCTGAGACCGTACGAATGAGACCATACAAATTAGTCGGATTGAGTCTTAATGAGACGGTACGAATGAGACCGTACGAATTAGGCTACGTTCACACTGCAGGCTGAAACGAACAAATTCCAATTTTTATTGCCCCTATGCGACCTGTATCTGATCTTTTCATGACAGTCTGAACGACACAGATCCGATCTTTTCAAATGTGACCCAGGCCACTTGGATATGTGGTCCTGAATCCGATACGTATCCGATCTTTTGAAATGCGACCTCCGTCTGAACGGCCAAGCCACATGTATCCAACCCGTACGTCATTGATACGCTACAAGCGCCATAATTCTGCGTTGAAGTAACGTTAGGCGGGAACGAGAAGAGCCACTCACATCAGTATCCCACCACTCCTGCATGTGACTCCGCACCCACACGTTTCTCTGTACCGACATTGCTAACACTGCTCCACAAAACGCCATGGCCAAAAACCTTCTTTTTAATTTTCTTCTTAAAACGAGAAGATTGTAATTGTGCTGGCTCCGTTGGTGAAATAACTTTAATATTGCAAAAAGAGCTCCGCTGTTGAGTACACTGTTGTTGACATCTATGTTTAACGTTAACTACTTCCGCTAACAACGAGTGACGTCGTTCACCGTTGAGTACTCTTCTGCGCATGCGGGTCACTTCTGGGTCATTTCACGTTCACACAGGAGATCACAAAAGGTCGCATTTAATTGGAAATGTGAACTGCCTTGCAAAAAAATCTAATTTAAAAAAAAAAATCGGAATTGAGCATTAAGCCCTGCGGTGTGAACATAGCCTTAGTCCAATTGAGTCTAAATGAGTCCGTGCGAATGAGATAAAATGAGTCTGAGACCTTACAAATGAGTCTGTACGAATGAGTCCGTGCGAATGAGACCGTGCAAATGAGAACGATTGAGTCTAAATGAGACCGTACGAATGAGACCATATGCATGAGTCCGAAGGAGACTGT